>NC_088866.1:15327937-15539204 GCF_032884065.1 Artemia franciscana
CATAAGGCCTTTAACATTCCTACGATGCAAATGGCGCTGATTCACCGTATAAGATGGGCTTTATGGCAAACTGTCGCCTGTGTTTCTTCTCTATACCGAACAGGGCGTGTTTTGGCTTGTTTTTGGAACTGCCTGGTGTTTTTTCACACTAATCATCTGACAACATTGCCAAATAGTTTATATCCATTTCCTTGTGTTAGCTGTACTAATAGGCAGTTGAGACCCAATGTCCAATTCATTAAACATGGACGCAAACTTCATCTAGAAGGCAGGTCAATTGATCAGTTCGAGTTTTTAAAATACATAAATGTAAAAAAAAAACTTATTTTAGATTACTTGATTTATTTCGCATTTCTGTGTTTATTCTTTAAATTTATTTGTATTTATCTTACCTTTGACATTTTTTCTGCTTCTTAAAACTTTTTCCAATACTAGTATCTCGTAACTTAGCCATTGTTAATACCTACTAAAAAAATAAAATAATAATAATAACAGGTGGCATTCTAGTTGCAGCAAAGGATTAGACAAGATAAGTTCATAATGTGTTCAACGGATTGGACATTAGGTTCCAGGAGATTAAGCAGTACTGCTTTATACAAATCGCTGCATTCAATTTTGATGAACATAATTTCAGGACATGTAAGAATAATAATGACACGATTTCTATTCGCTCTTGTGCCAGATAAATTCTCTGGTACATCCCATTGCTTGTGCTAATATCTATAGCTACAGTAACTAGGGGAAATTCTTGATATGATTTGTCCATGAAAATAATTGTAAAAAAGAGCTTCTGCTTGGCGCCAGGGGGTTGGAAAAGAGTAAATATAAAGACTTGTGACTTCATCACACAAATGCAAAGCAGTTCAAATCTACATCTCTACTAAAATTAGTACATAACTGTTGCTACAAACATGTCCGACTCTTGAGGGGAATATCTTTCTGGGAGAGAACTCTTTGGTGAATCTCGGGGGACATCCTCCCTTCCTAATCAAATTGGATTGTCCATTTTTTGAAACTATAGAATTTGCTAGAAATTATTTGATTATGGCTCCTGAAGCATAACTGGGACACCCATGCCGGAGAATGATAAGTACTATTTGAGAAGGAAAGAGACTTCTCCGATACCTGCTGGTCAGAGCTTATCAGGATGTGCACATATTCCATCGGCTTCAAACTGTCCCAGGAAGGATTATGCAGGATACCATCGTAGGAGGATCCTGTTCAGGAAGGTAACTTGGAACGGATCAGTAGTTTAAATATGTGCCATAGCTTCTATAGTTTGATGCTGACTAGAAGCTTACAAAAGGATGGCTGGGATTTAACTAGGTAACAAAGAAATTACAGTCTCAATGTTACTAAAAAAAATCCTTATTCTGTTATTTTATTAACTAAGGTTTCATTTTTTATTCTTAGGCACCTGACCCATGTACAATAAGGCCTGAGCCCGTACTAAAATTGGCTTTGACAAATACGAAGCAAAAATGGGTAAAAAATCAGGACTATCTGTGGACATGTGATCAGCTCAAGTCTATTAGACAAGATATGACGGTAAGGAATGTGCACTTAGGTTAAAAAGCAATCCATTTTATAACATTTTAATTTATTGCTTAATTTTGAGATGCTAAAAAAGGTCACAGATTGGATCATAGTTACCACCTTTTTTTTCTAAGAAAAAAGATATACCCATCTTATTTTCAATCTCAAAACCGAATGTTTATTTTCTTCATTCCAAACTTAATCTCATATAATAGTAATTCTTATATTCCCCTTAAACCTTGTCTAAATTGTATCATCCCAAGCTGAGTACAGATAAGTCTAAATCGAAATTCTTAGTCTGTACAGTTTCATTCACAATAGTGGCGTGATTTCGTCAAAATCCTGGGGGGGAGGGATAAAGTTCGTTTTTCATTTTTCATTTTCTGTCAGTTCCTATCTGACTCCGGTAAGCTTCTGTACTTTGAGGTAATAGACCGTTTCACGAGTGAGATGAACTAACGTTTCATGCAAATATGTTTTTTGACGGTTTGTCTGCCTCTAGGCACATATTCGCCGTCTAAAGTCAAGCAAGCGTCAGGTTCTGATGGCCTGCAACTCAAACATCTTATCTACGGGACAACAAAATTGTTCGAACATCTTGGCATCTCATTTTAGGCCAGTATTGCACATCAGCATATACATGATATGCTATGTGAAGGTCTAGCAATATGTATTCATAAGAAAAATAAAGATCCGAATTTTTATGATCTATAACCGTTCGTTCAACGATTAGAAAGCTTCTTGTGAAACCTATTATTAAAGTGTCTGCGAAGCGTGATTATGGCGATTACCAATTTGAATTTTGTTTGAAAAGTTCGAAAAGACTAAGTGTGCAAGATGCCCGGGCAACTTTTC
Source organism: Artemia franciscana (assembly GCF_032884065.1). Lineage (NCBI taxonomy): Eukaryota > Metazoa > Arthropoda > Branchiopoda > Anostraca > Artemiidae > Artemia > Artemia franciscana. Next base: position 15,330,329 of record NC_088866.1, read on the forward strand.
AAATGTCTTTGACTCCCTTCTTGACTCCCAAGCAATTGTGTACCTCTTTAGAAGCGAAGTTAATCCATTTGTGTGTACCTGCCTTTAGAAGTGATATCAGAAGGCCTTAATCGGATTGCGTTTGCTAAGTACTGTTAGTTGTCATATTCGAGTATGTTGAAAGGCTAAATAAAGTTTCTTTTCTAAATCCTGCTATATTTAGTAAGGTTATCAGGATTGTGACATATTAGAGCATATTGGATTGAACCGTATATCTATGCCATATCTAATATCTAAGTCATTTTTCCTATGTTGACAACATTCTCCTTTTAGCTATTAGTTTTTATGCACTCCTGGACGTTGTTGATGTTGTGTGCTCTGTATTGAATGAAATCGATCTCTCAGTTGTCACCTCCAAGCACCGATTTTTTTATTTTCTATCCGAATCAGAGACTGTCTCAACTGATGCAATCCAAGTTTTGGTCAGGTATTTAGGAAATTTAGGCCAACATTAATTAGATACACAAGAAAGCTTATGATTGATTCCTTGAAGGAAAACTAAGAAAATCCTATGGTTTTCACGCCAAGGTAAAGGGCCAATTTGATAAGAGGACCTTTTGTCGGCTATCCGATCGTTATTCTCTAGGTTCTGATTGCTATTCTTCGGGTTCTAGAAGTATTTTCTCAGTACCCCTGTTTGGCCTTGTAATAGCCTACATCACCCAACACTACGATGTTTTGGAAAATAAAAAAAAATAAAAAATGGATCAACTGTCTCGTCGGTTTACTGATCGGTGCCATATTATTGTCGATTTTCCACTGACGTATTTTTTACCAAATGTGTAGTGTAGGTAAGCTGTGAAGTTTCATAGTATTTGTCCCATTTTGGGTGAGTGCTTAAAAGTTGACGTTGTTAATAACTGTGCGTTATTTTGTCAGTGTCCTTTTCGTTTTTATTTTTCCTTTTTTTCATACTCTTCTTAGTGCGTTATGTACAGAAAGCAGCAATACATTATTCTTCGTTGTCATTATTTATAGAATTCCTAGAAATAGCGTTTTACGGAAAAAATAAGCTTCCTTGAGTGTTCAGAGTTCAGAGTTTTATTCACCAATAAATACGAAATGGAAATACAATACTCATATTCCCCCTCGAAAGGCTTCATGGTCAGGGATACAAGGGGGATACAAAAAAAAAATACAATTTAAGCAACGACCAAAAAAAGAGAACAATAGCCAAACAAAATATAAGATGGAAAAGAGAACATACCTGAGGCCTGGGAGAGAAGGCGCAGAGAAGACAACCATACACCATGAAGCAAACATTCAGGGGACATCAACTTCTCAGAGGAAAAGGAAAAAAAAATGCTATTCTGTTTGATTCTTTACGAAGTGATCCTTAAGAACCCTTTGAAAGTCCCAAACGAGTGGCACCTTTGTAATAAAGAAGGTAGTGAATTCCAGACCTGTTGACAAGCAATGAGGAGATTGAAATCTGATCGAATAGTAGGGGTAGGCGGAATGCAGATATTATGTGAAGAACGAAGACTATATGGAACTAAATCAGAAATAAACACAGGAGTTGGAAGATTGCCGTGAAGCTGTGAGAGTTTTAGAGAATTTGGATTGTATGCTACAGGATTGTATGTATAGGTATTGTGGCTGATGAAAGATTGAGAACCTTGTGAATTGGCCTTTTATTTTTTGCAGGTACTTGGAAATTCAAACGCTCCTAAAAGAGCATCTTTTTGTGTGGGTTTTGTGTTGTCAGTAAAGCACGTGTTTTTTCAGACTTCTGTAAATATATAGAAATATACGCCACTTTATCTGAGGAGGTTTTGTAGCTAGATGTTACCTGCGAATCAATAATTCTTGTTTATTTCAAGTTCCAACTTTGCGCTTCACTTGCATCATTTTTTTTGTGAAGTGGTTCTTAGATTAACATACAGGTTTTTTTTTATATTAATGTTGTTTTAATCAACCCGTTTTCCTTATTTAGGTTCAGGGAATAAGAAACAAGTTTACAGTGGATGTATATGAGACCCACGCCCTTATAGCATTGGAGAAGTTTGATCATGAAGAGTTTAACAGATGCCAATCTCAGCTCAAGATATTGTATAAAGAAGTCGGTGGAGAAAAAAAGAACGAATTTATTGCTTACCGACTTATTTACTATATTTTCACCAAAAATACTCGAGGTAAGGCTTTGAAAAGAAGATTATCCTGTTTTAATATCTCTAAAGAAGTTATCGTTAATCTTAGGGATCGTATTTGTCATCCAGGGTTGAGTGTTTGTTTGAGAACAGACTTCTGTGTGGAAGATTTCGTGGGGAAGTTATTCCTTAGGATAATTTTGTGAAACGCCACGAAGTGTAAATTCCCTCCTGTCTCTAGAATAAGGTTTTGACCAGTTCCATAGTTATTGGTTACATGAGCTTGTGTTGGGGCGTAATATAATTGGCTCTGTGGGCTTGTATTTATAAGCAATATAACTCATACCAAAGGCTTCAGTTAAGCCTCCGTACGTGCTTTTTATGCGGTAAGATAAAACTATTTTCTGAACAGATTTAACTTTTAAAATCACGTGTTCTTTGGTTAAGGGGGCAATCTGAATAAAAATAATTCATCACAAAACAAGATTCTTAGATGGGGGGGGGGACAACAGATGTTTTAGTGCACCTAGCAGCTGTTTTACTGCACTTGTTTGGATGTTCAGATGGCTTAAGAACAGGAGATAGGAAACATCGTAATAAGTGATAGAGCTATGTGACCCTCCTGTCTCTAGAATAAGGTTTTGACCAGTTCCATAGTTGTTGATTTCATGAGCTTGTGCTGAGGCATAATATAATTGGCTCTGTGAGCTTGTATTTATAAGCAATATAATTCATACTAAAGGCGTCAGTTATTGGCGTTTAAGTGTAGCAGGATAAAATCCCTCCCCTTTCTTTAATTTCTTTCAGGTTGATCAGTAGTTGATATTGTATTTAGTAGGATGAGTTAAATTAAAATTATGTCGAAAGAAAAGTCAGATTTTCAAAATTACATAAAAAAACGAGGTTGGGGTTATAGGGGAGAAGAGGGAGGGGGGTTATACGATTTTAGATGAAGAAATGTCAAAGAAAATCAAAATAAAGAAATTTTAGTCTCTAGAAGGACGAGACTCAAAATAAAATAAAAAATTGGAAAAAACTGAAAGTTTTAGGTATGATTAGTTTTTATACATAGAGACAGAAAAAGAAAGAATCAGCCTTTTTGAGTGGGCGGGGGTGGTTCCTCTTAAGTATGTCAGTGTTGTTAATATTATGAATCAAATAAAGATAAAATAAATATGAAAATCCTCGTTAGTAAACAAAAGATATTAGAGAGGGTGTGACCTCCGTACGAGCTTTTTATACAGTAAGACAAAACTTTGTTTTCTGAACAGATTTAAATTTAAAATCACGTGTTCTTTGGTTAAGGGGGCCGTCTGAATAAAAAAATTGAAACTCTTTCAGAAGTAAAACATTTTGCATGGATGTATTTATCCTTTTTTGCCGAAAAAAAAACGAGCAGAGTTATTGCTGTCAACTCGTTTTTTTATTTTGTGGAAATTTTAAACAGTTCCTGTTCTACTTCTTTGTTCAAATACTTTTCTTTCTAACCTGAACTCTTGAGATGGCCCTATTCGTCAATCCACATTTGTTGAATCTGATTTTCATAAGTTCTGAAAGGGCTTTAGAGCAGATATCCTAAATTCAATTTATGCTAGGGAAAAAAGGCCATAAAGTTGGAATACCTTGAAGGATGTTCTAACCCTAAAAGATCCAAAGGGCATTTGAAAGTTGGCACAGACTTGCAATTATGGATTCTGTGGGCCTATCTAATAAAACAAAAACTTTCCTTTCTTGTATTTTTAAACAGAATTTTGAACGTCCTGACGTCCGGGAGCTACAATATTTCTTTTATTATTAGGGATCTGTAAAGCAACTTTCTTTTTTTCAGATATGGTAACGGAACTATCGACGATACGGAAAGAAGAGCGGGAAGATCCTTTGGTTGACTTTGCCATAAAACTTAGAAGTGCATGGCAGATTGGTAATTTCGTTCAAATTTTCCGCCTCTATGAAGTTGCACCCAGGTTTTCGGGATATCTAATAGAGAAGTTCCTTCCTAGAGAAAGGAAGAGAGCTCTCAAAATGATAATCAAGGCGTATGCTTTCTTAATTTTTCTTTTCTTATTATTTTTAGACCAAATTACGTTGCGATTTATCATATCTTCCGCACAATAGAATCATTGGGGAGTCATTGGAATTCATTCCTTAGTAGAAAAATATTTCCCTTAGATTTACCAAAACTTTTCGTAAATAACCTGGTTGTTGCATACACACCAAGAATATGAAAAAATGGAAACAAGTTAAACCTTTTGGTCTTATCTTTTTGAAAAAATTCTGTTTCCTCCTTTTTTTTATTTGTTGTGGCTTAAAAATCTATAAATAAGGTGTTTCAAACAGTTCGTGGTAACGAACTGTAGTAAGGAGCGACCCGGCTCAATAGTAACCAAAACTCTAAAAAATGGAATTTTGATGCCAATAGTTACATCAAAAGAATCGCATTTTAATGGTGATTTTAAATATATAAGTTATATCAAGATTAGTCTTACCCGTCAAAAGTTACGAGCCTGAGAAAATTTGCCCCGTTTTAGAAAATAGGGGAAAACACCCCCTAAAAGTCATACGATCTTAACGAAAATCACACCATCAGATTCAGTGTATCAGAGAATATTATTGTAGAAGTTTCAAGCCCTTATCTACAAAAATGTGGAATTTCGCATTTTTTGCCAGAAGACAAATCACGGATCACGCGTGTTTATTTGTTTTTTTGTTCATTTTTTTCCCCCAGGGGTGATCGTATCGACTCAGTGGTCCTAGAATGTCGCGAAAGGGCTCATTCTAACGGAAATTAAATGTTCTAGTGCCCTTTTTAAGTGACCAAAAATTGGAGGGCCCCTAGGCCACCTCCCATGCTCATTTTTTCCCCAAAGTCACCGGATCAAAATTCTGAGATAGCCATTTTATTCACCATAGTCGAAAAACCTAATAACTATGTCTTTAGAGACAACTTACTCCCCCGCAGTCCCCGTGGGAGGGGATGCAAGTTACAAACTTTGACCTGTGTTTACATATAGTAATGGTTACTGGGAAGTGTACAGACGTTTTCAGGGGGATTTTTTTGGTTTGGGGGGGGAGTTACGTGGGAGGAACTTCTCATGGTGGAAGACTTTCAATTGGAGGGGGCGCAGGATTTTCTAGCATTATTTTAAAAAACAATGAAAAAATAAATATGAAAAGTTTTTTCTACTGAAAGTGAGGAGCAGCATAAAAACTTAAAACAAGCAGAAATTATTACGCATATGAGGGGTTTACCTCCTCGTAATACCTCGCTCTTTATGCTAAAGTATTTTTAGTAATTTCAACTATTTATTCTATGGCCTTTGTGATTCAGGGGTCATTCTTAAGGGATTGGGACAACATTTAAGCTTTAGTCTAAAGAGCGAGGTATCGACGAGGGGTGAGCCCCCTCATATACGCAATAAAAACATACGAATATAGAAGTTCGCTGCGTAAGTTACGTATATTTTTTACTTATGAAAACGTTCGTAAAAAATTAAAAGTTATAGTTGCCTTTTTAAGTAATCAAAAGATTGGAGGGCAACCAGGCCTTCTCTCTCTCCTTTTTTCTCAAAATCTTCCGATTAAAACTATGAAAAAGCCATTTAGCCCAAAAAATTAATATGCAAATTTCGTTTTAATTATTTATGCGTGGAGAGCCAAGATCAAAAAATGCATTAATTCAAAAACGTCCTGAAATTAAAAAAAAAAAAAAAATTTTTAATGAAAGTAAGGGGCGTCATTAAAACTTAAAACGAACAGAAATTACTCCGTATATGAAAGGGGCTTTTTCTCCTCAACGCCCCGCTCTTTACGCTAAAGTTTTTTACTGTTTTAAAATGTAGAGTTGAGAGAAAGAGTCAAACTTCTTAGTTTGACTCTTTAAACCTTATTAGTTCTCGTAGGGAAGTTCAATGCTTGGCTTATGCAAGTTTTAGGAGAGAGACACATAAAATTATTAGTAAAATCAACGCTTACATAGTCTTTCAAAAATCATCGGGATAACCCATTGGGTTGTATATGATGGTTATTTCCGGTCTTTAACCTACTACTTTATATTCATACTTTTGCCTATAAACTAAAATCACAAAACGGAAAAACAAATAACTAAAAGAAAGAAAAATAAATAAATAAAACAGATACATTTTAAAATAAATCATTCACAACTTCCTGGCAAACTGACAAACATTATCTGCTACCTTTATACCCTACGGGAGAGAATTACAACTAAGAAGAACAATTGTGGCCAAAATGCGGAAATGAAGATTTGGGTAGTTTTAGGAATTCTTCCATTACGATACTTAACATTTAGCAGCAATTTTTCTAAGCTTTTAGCAAGACTATCCTAAATTACTTTTGCTGCAATAAATTGATTTGTGTGTGGCGTCCGCCGAGTTTCCTTTTCTTTTTTCGGCTCACAGAGGAATATTTCTGCTGTATTTCAAAAGCTCGGAACGTCACCATGTAAAGTGCCCCTCTCGAAAAGTTTACTCTTTTCTCTAAAAGAATCAGAATAATAAATTTAAGGATATTTTGGCCTAAAAATCCACTATTTATTAGAATTACGAAATATATGACCCTGTCTCCCCTTACTGTCTGAAATTTGGTATTTTGACTCTTGGCTCCAGATTTGATGTCTGTATAATTGTAGTCCAACTAGGAGGGAAAGTGAATTTTAGGTCGGTATAAGTACCTAAAATGACCATTGTGAAATCGCTAATTTCAAATATGACCGCATGTTTTCTATCTGTTTTAGTTATTAAGGTACGATATGCTTTACCTTTTGTAACTTTGCCTAGGTTATGTTTGGCTTAGCTAGATTAGGCTAAATTCGGAAGCGTAGTTTTCTCAAAATACACAATTAGACAAAAGAAGGTATTAGACGTCCCCTACCTCCTCCGAAAAGATGGTTCATCAGAGAAATACATACAATACTGGCAATTAACACTCAGAAAATAGTTAAATATAATTCTTAATATTTTATAGACATTATAGAGCAAATACAATTTATATGGGCTGTACTATCAAATACCTATAATATTGCAGGCTGCGGCTCAAATGGGCAATAATAAATCGCCGGGTGGGGGTAATAGACATTCCTTGGCACCCTGTGTGTTCAAACTTGGAAAGCGCAATAGTTGGCTTGGGACATAGTATTGAAAGAACCACAGAATAAGCCGGAAGTTCTGAACTAAAGCACGTGTGTTTCTCACAACAAAAATATGTATACCCAATAGTATAACTTATAAAATATAGCAAATTAATAATTTGTGAATTTGTTTTTAGGAAAATTATCAGTAGTGCTGATATTGTCCAACTTTATCGACCAGAAACGCTAATACTATTTCTTTTTCCTAGCCATCTGACACTTACTATAAAACTCATTTTTGTTCTTATTTGACGTCAATCTACAAATCAATACAAAAGGTTTTGCCCAAAGGGTCATAAAATATACTAGATTTTTTGTAAGTTTGCATTTTCTACCTTTTCCGGCTTTTTAAGGCACACATTCACCAGAAATAAAATGTGTAGTTCTTTCTCACTAAAGATATTATCAATATTACTTACGTCAATTTCAATTTTATTTATTTACGGTTAATATCGCTAGTCTCTTACTATTTCTGTATCGTGTAATATTGCGATGCAGAATATCGAATATGTTTCTATATATTTTGACTACATATGAATAAATATTTGTCCGAGAGTAAAAACTTTATCAATCAATAAAAATTATTTGAAAAAAAATTAAGTACAACTAATTAATTTAGAGATCATTTATCTATTTTAGTGTTGTATTTTATATCAAGAGATCCTTTTAACTTCCAGACGGGTCTTGAATAGATATTTTAAAGATTAGGGTGACATTTGTGTTTTTGATATCACTAATTTTTGTTCTATTTCTAGTTATCGTCCAAATGTAGATGTTAAATTCATTAGGGAAAGTTTGTGTATGACCAGTGATGAATGGGATGCATTCACAAAAGACATGAGCCTTACCTACACGGACGAAACCAAAGAGCTAGTTGATTGTAGAACCTCTGTCTCCGTACTGCAGAATATTTAGTCAAATATTGCGTGAATTTAACGTGATTATGGACTCAAAGTTACAAAAGGGGGCGGGACTTAGTCCTGGTGCGCGCTTATCATCCTGTAGAAGAATGTTGGAACTTCATTTGAATTCTTTTTAGCTTCGAAAAGCATTTTTGTTTCCTATTACTTTACTGGAAACGATACTCAAGAAATGATGCTTGGAAAATCGGCACGATGTCTCGTGACTCATTAGGATTGAGTAGAGATTCAAGAAAGTCAAAATACATACTTGACATACCTATGTTACCTAAGTCGAAGATGGCTTGGTCAATCCCGAGGATGGTTTGAAGAAGTCCTATCTCAACGTTGAAATGGTCAAATATAGAATAATCTGTTAAAAAAAAAATAAGAGAATTGAGTTTGCTCTTGCATTTGATCGAGTGGTAAACGTCGTACAATCAAAAATGTCTGATATAAAAATGGAATACGCTAACAAACCTGGTACAATTTTCTTTCAATATTTCCTCTACTTCAAAATGGTTAATGCAATGCGTGTATACACAATTTAGGATTTATCTATATATTCAATGATGTACTGAATTCATTTGATTGTTTAATCATGGAAAAACAGGTTTTATACCACATTTTTTTTATTTCGGAAGCATCTATAAGTCAGTCGCTTTGAAAACCTCGACAGTAATTTGGCGAATAGGAGCTCTAATTCTAGAAGATATTTCAGAAGAATTCGAAAAAAGTTCAATATAACATCTCAAGGAAGCTTTAGTACTAATTCGCCCTGCTTGAAGAAGGATGACCAGTATTAAATACTTCTCGAGGTGTAGTTTCAATCACTACCTCAATAAAGCCTACTGAAGTTGACCGTATCAAATAACATTGCGGTATCAATTTAAAGTTCACTGACTGGATGTCGTTGCGTCATTTTAACTAGAATAATCAGTTATAATCTTAACTACTGAAAATTGTCCAAGTTCTCAATTGTCTTGCTTATTTGTTTTTGTTGACGTATCTCAATGAGTCAGCCTCGTATGAAAACTTTAGCGAATTATATCAAGAAATGTTAAACGAATGGAATTGTTTATAAGCTACCAGACACCTCGAATTACAAGTACAAAAATATGCGTTTGGATCGTTGTGTCTTCTATGCTTTTAATGATGGATGCAAATATCGTTTCATCCAAATCTGCTTAGATACATCCCAGATCAATTGAGAAAAAAAGAGAAACATAGAAGAAATACTGAATGAGAGAAATCGTTGTAAAGCTCCAAACGCCTTGGATAGATTAATGCAAAAGCGTAGGTTTGGATTTCAATATTTAAAACAATGCTGCTATGCTTTAAAATGATTAGATGAAATGCATCCTGGATCAAGTTGAAAATAAAGAAGAAACACTATTTGCCGACTAATCCCGCCCCTCTTTTTTCCTCTCATCGATCTGAAGTCTTCCAACATATTGTTATGCAGCCTCAACTAGCATGGTTTTGGATTTTACACTTCAAGTTTTGTTATCAAGTAACAAAATTGAAGTGTAGAGCTATTTCGTGTATCCCTTGTAAGCTGGCTGCTGAAGACAAGTTATATGCAAATCTCAGCTTTTTCCCGAGGATGTCTTTGGTGTTCTTTTTTCATTTATCTGGTTTTCTGGCTGCATTAAGATCTAACTGAAAGGAATATCTAATTAATTCAAATCTTAATTTCTTCTGGGTTACAAATGGCAAGATTTATGCCATTTCACAATTAGCCTGAATTACCCCTTCGATCACCCTGTCTCTTGTTTGTTTACCTACTTTATTCTTATGTTTTCCCATTACGGTTCTATGATCACTCTTTAAGTCACTCTCGCCTAGTCTGCAATATCCAGGGTGTATCAGACGAAGCCGACTTCAGTATCCAAAACATAATTGTTTCCGATATACAGTCTGATCGTTGGTGAAAGCTGTAGATCCTCGTAGTTTTTAGCAATCGCAAAAGTCAAAAATCCTTGGGCTACTCGACTATTTTGCAAGTCTTCTGTACCTCTTTCGTATCGAGTTAATTACAAGAAGCCTTTGAAATCGGTTCATGACAAGAAAATGCCTGTGGTTTTTATCTGGACTGTACGGTCAAGAAATCCCTGTCATCGTGAGTGGAATCCAAGTTCTGCGAGCTTTTCAGTAGCCGTTTGAATAATGCAACAGGAAATATTTGGATATACTCAGTTTTTTTGCATACATTTTCTGAATTCTTGGCAGCGCACTGCAGTTTAAGAAGTTTTTGAGATTATAATTTCTTGTGATCATGGCTATAACTAACAAGCTTGATTTTATCTGAACTGTATATCATCTTAGTGTAGTGTCAGTGTCATGCTTATTCTCCATCCAAATTAATGTCAAGTTGTGAAATACTAAAAACATTGGAATGTGAACTGTCCCAAGTATGCAAGTGAATAGTGAATATTTTATTGGTGAGTAAGACATTTTTCTACTCATTTTTGATTGGAAGATATGCAATTTCTATTTAAAAGCTTTCGGAATAACGTATTTTGATAACAATTCAAAATTTGAAATTAAAGACAAATTTGTTTTTGTTTTCTTGGTGTTTTAGAATCGAATTATCGCTAGGATTTATTTTTCCTTTAATTAAGTACTATTGTATTATGTGGCACAAACGAAAAGAATGAGAATCCACGCTTTGAAAGACGATTTGTCTTGTTAAAGTAAAAAAAAAATTACGAGCAACACTATGGGAAATAATAATGTGATGCGTTGTATTTCAAATCGAAACAAGTTGAAAATAAGTTAGCAACAGGGGCGTAATTTGCTATGGAGCAGAGGGGAGGCAACTGCCCCCTCCAGACCCAAGTTTGCCCCCAGCTGAAATGTAGTTTCTGCAAAAAAAAATCTTGTCGAAATTAAGATAAGCATAATTCAAGTATCCAGTGAAACATGTCAGTTTTCTTTAATATATCTTTGCCTTTATGGTAATATATGACACATTTTCCAGTTTTCATTTTCACTTGATTCGGGAAAATTGGCTCCAACTTGAACACCCCTCCCTCATCCCAAGATTTTGACGAAATCACGTATGGTTAGCAAACCATTTTTGAGACATCACCTATGAGTAAAGAAGGGCCGTTAGTTAGAAGCTCCCTACAGAAATTGTGCACCCTTCGAAGGGTGAATTTTTGTGCACCTTTTGGTGCAAAAAATGTACAAAACAGTCTTAAAATACTTTATTTAGAAAAGAATAAGACAATTTTTATGCACAAACTGAATGTTCCCCTCCTCCCAACCCTCCCTGAAAAATATTTGTACTCTTACTACTCTTGATTTTAGCCATAACTCATGTGCCTGTCTCATCTTGAAACTAGTTTGTTTTGATTTTGGATTAAAGATTTCTCTTTAGTCTCTAAGTTTAAAAGCATGATTGCAAAGTTATCCCATAAGAAAGAATCGGACGCAGTTGTTCGTGACAATAAAACAGAAGAGACCGAAACGAAAGGATGCATGTCAATCTTTCAATAGTTTGTCCACTGAGCAAGAATAAGTATCATTTTTACTTTTTTGGGACTGAGTTTGTTCAAGGTTTTCAATTAAAGAAAATAGGAACAATAAACCTGTAAAAATTAGAGTGTGAGGGTAAATAATAGGGCTTCCATATGGTATGTAGCGCCTAAAATTATGTGTGCTGACATCAAAGCTAAAGGTGCACTGTTTTTATCACAATATGGCTAGTCTCCTGTATTTTCAATAAGTACATTCTTCTATCTTACTTCAAGTAGCAGGGACCTCTAGAGAAGATCAATCTCACTTTCTAAAAAGCATTAGATACGTCCTTTTATTTTCAGTACAGTGATGTGAAGCAAATTATTCACAACCAATTAAGTTGAATAATGGATAAACATGTATTATTACATAGCAATATTCACAGAGAATGAGTCCCCAGAAAATTAGGCGAGGACCTCCTCTTTAGGAACATCTGAAAAAAACATGTCAAATGCTTAAAAGTGTATATTTGTGGCTGAGAACGCATTCTCTTTTCTTGGGGGAGGGGGGGGGGGGCTTTTGAGAATTTTTATTCTGCTATTTCTGGCTTGGTTAGTAAGCACCACCATGCATCATTAAGAGAACAGAATGAAAGGTATGACAAACGAACCCAGTATCTAGTATAAGTAAACTGTTTGGAAAAGAAAAATTGTTTGAATCTCAAATTTGTCACCAAACTCTTTATCACCATTGAATGCGTCGTTACAAAGTTAAGTAAATATTTCAGGAAAAACGGTTTTGAGAAAATTGTATGAAATGAGGTTAGGGCTTCGGAAGTTTTGATACATAATTCTTCCTCTAGCAAAATTGCAGCAATAAGCCGTATGTTTCACACTATCTAATAAATATGGCTCTATGCTTCAGTATCATAATTGATTGGAGACTAATTCTTTTTTTAGAGGGGGGGAGTAGATACTTGGCGATCACGGTAGATTGTAGTTATTTGTCGTAAATAGGATTAAATGCCAATGGGGGAATATAAATAAACGTTTATGAAATTACTGAAGCTTGTAACAACAATATGTTATACTATTTTTTGCAAAAAGCCACACGACAATGACAAAAAAAAACAGTGGTAGGCTCAATGTAGATGCTCCATATAAGCCAGATTTTTCTGGTTTGCAATAGTTGGCTGTTTTGCAATTAACGAAGTCGATACGGTTTAAGAATTATAACTTGTTCTTTTCAATTTATGTGCAAATCTTGTCCAATCAATTGAAGTGCTTTCCCACATCACGAAAGATTATAAGTTCTTGTCCCTTCCCCCCGCTTCCCTCTGTAAAAAGTTCTGTGATTGACCCTGCTGATGATCAAACCCAATGAAGTATAACAGTTACAAACTTTTTTTTTCATTAATAAAATCAAAATTCGTCTGTTGTACGTTGCATCATCATAGGATCAGCTAAATATCACATAGTCGACGTTTTCAACAAGTCCTAGTCCTTCTATGTTCCTTTCCAGCTCTCCATTGGTCATATCCTAAAAACTGAATGAACTAGAAATCGTCTACTTTTTTCCGGTAGAAAAAGTAGTGTTTTCCGATGTTGGAATATTGAAAAAAGTCAATTCAAAGCAGAAATGCATAAAAAAATTGATAAAAAAAGATTCATTCACAGTGTTCAGAATAAGGTTTAGAGCCACTTTTCCCCCTCCCCTTGCACCTTCATCTGGACACGACTTTGAAAGGTTTTCTAGAATGGTTATTGCAAAAAAAAGAAACTGGCTTCCTTCTTTGATCTCTAACATTTCAAGCTCTAGTTACTATCGATTATATTATCAATCAAAAGTATCTTCAATACTAAATCAACGAAATCAAATTTAAACATAGATTAACGTTAGGTTAAAAATTGTTGATGAAATACGGGACCCAGAGATCGAATCACGCTGCAGGAATGCACTGCAGGGCCGACGCAGGGACCTCAGTAGTCAAGAAGCGTCGTTAATTCTTAAAAAATGTTGATGCTAGATCGAATTTTTAATCTGTGCCAAAGGGAAATACTTTTAACTATGTTGAAGAACAATTAAAAAGTCGTAGAAAAAAATAAATAAAATAAACGTTTACTAGTAAGTTTTGAAACTGATATCGCTGAAACTTCGCCCTTCCCATTCTATATTTCCACGAAAAGAGAAAAAATTGAAGCATAACTTCGGAGAAAACGATTTTTAACAACCCAGTGTTTTATCTGGCTGAAAGCTAACGGAGGGCAGATTGCGCTTCACTCCATTTTTAATGCTGGGTGAAAACTGAAAAGCAAAAATTGTACTTGACTGCGAAAGAGAGGCTTCTAACTACCGTTAACTGTAAGTTCAAGCATTACAGTTTGCAACTGTACGAGCAGATTGATCGATATCTTTGATGCCAGAGGATGCTACTGCTGCTATTGGCTCATCGTAAAGTCAATCCGATTGAGAACAACAGCTGCACACTCTACATCCCTTTCTGTTCATGGCTTCACTCTTTATTTCCTGGTAGGAATTCCCTAATTTCTTTAAATGTTTTCTTATTATCTCTTTTTATTTCATTTAGGGGCGTCCTGCTTTTCGGTTTACCGTAGTTGGTTTACCAAAAAGGAGAAGTTTTGGCGTCCTGTCTTCCGTAAGGTGTCTGAATCATCTTTCTTTCATTATATCTTCCTTGACATCAGACTGACACCGTCCTCTTCATATAGCTTAATTTTTGACGCACATCATTCAAGCAAGTACCTAAAGCTGTCATTATACAATTCCTCTGAAAAATTCATCCATTGACGTCTTCTAGCGTCCCGCGGATGACAGATTGTCCTTGTCAGCCAACCGACAAGTGGCAAACGAAAAGTAGTTCGTCCCGAATGGGGTGAGAGGATGTCGTGAGCAAAGATTTAAAGGAAATGGGAACTTCTTGAGAGAGAACATAAAAGAGGGAGGCTTTGGATAGAGGAGGATAGTGTGCGTAGGTGTGTTGGCCTCAGGCGGCTTAGTAGTGCAGTGAGTTTTTAATTGTAGTAGATACGATAGACGACTTAGTCAATAAGTGAAGTAGCCAAAATCCAGGGGTAACAACATACGACTCTTTGAATAAGTGGAGTAGTGTAATCTGAATATTGCGCGGTAAAAAAAGAACAGACAAAAACAGATAACGCACTCCGGGGCAATTCCAATGGAACTTTTTCTTAGGTTAATCTTTTTTCTTTCTTTTTTTTTTTCGTGTTAACAAATTTCTAACTAATTTGTATGAATACTTTTTATCTCTCCCCCCCCTCCCCCCCTAAATGTAACTTTCATTTTCACGATGTTTATTATCACAGAATTTTCTATTGATTACAATCTAATATTGTATACAGTTGGGTAATTTCGTCAAAATCCTGAAGGGGGGGGGGGCAAATTTGGAGCCAATTTTCCTACATCAAGTGAAAATGACAACGAAAAATGAGCCATGTAGTACCATAGAGGCAAATATATACTAAAGAAAACTGACTCGTTTCTTTCGATGATGAAAATCTGCAGGCTTAGTTTAGTTTTGAAAAGATTTTTAAAGAAACTATATCTCAGCTGGAGAGGGGGTTCAGTTACCCCCCCCCCTGTCTCGTAGCAAATGACGCCCCTGATTGTATCCTCTGGAACTCGACTTACAGTTGATATCTTGCCATTCCAAGGCCCCTCACACTTACTTTACATGACAGATTATAGCATATGTTTTGAATCTAGCCACGAAATTGCTTCAAGGGTCTGCTATGATTTTATGAAGTGATCTCTTAAATAAAGGATCTACACAGGTAACGTGTGCCACACAATCTCATATGATTCTATTCCTCAGTAACAGAGACATTGATGCACATATGTCGCATTGTGGTTCAGCCATAATGTTTTCCAGAAACTTGCGTTAACCTAGACAAAATCTTACCAATTTAACACAGATTACAAAGGGTGGCTCCCCATCATTGAAATGAACAATTGGTATTTTGGGCCTAGGTATTTGTTTCTCTGCTTCAAAAGTATAATAACCTTGTGCAATTTTTCTTGCATCTACGTCACAGAAGCCTTTGACCTGAAATCCATGAGAATACAAAAATAAATAAAACAAAGAAAAATATAGCTATGATAGCGCAACAAGAAAAGACATGGTAGACTGCATTTATTTAATAGTCTAATAATCGAAAATGATGTAGTTGTGTCAGCATCTTAGTAATCGATAATGAATTGTGTTTAATGTGTTCCTGTTATTTCTTCTTTTTTTAGTCTTTCCTTTTCATGCTTTCTATAATAATAACCAAACTGTCAAATCGTTAAACGAATTTGGGTCGGCAATCTTATGATTTTCTTATCGTCTTTCCCCCCTCCCAGCGTTAAGGCAAAATAAAGCTAAAAGTGACAGTGTCAAGGCAAACCGTGAAGAGAATTTGTAAAAAAAAAATTTTTACAGGTTTGCTAATTATAGCCTTGAAAAAAAGAAGAAACTTTCAACAGAAAACACCGTTGTAAGTCAAATTGACCTAACGCCACCTCTGAAGATGAGTTTAGGTTACTACAGAGGCCAAACATTAGATCATTTTCGGTTTCAAATGCTTGTAGTTACCTCTAAATCAAAAGTATTCCAAATTATGGGTCTTTTTATCTCGCTCTTACGTTCGTTTAAGATGGAAATGGCGAAATGAAATGATGGCTTTAATCAAGTAGGAAGCGAACTTCAAATCTACAAAATACGACACACATAAAAATTTTGATTTGTATTCTATCATATTTTACTTGAAATAATATGGCTAACTATGAACATTCATCTGCGTACTACAAGGTAACTCTAGGACAGAACACAGGATAAGAAAAAACATAGCGTCAGTTGTCCTCGCTTACCCTCTTACAAAACTTCTGAGTATAATTAGCCCTTTCATTTGTCCATCCTGACTCAGGTTTGACGTTATCATTGTATCTGAACAGAGTTGCCACCCCTTGTGATGTTTGTTCTAAAACTAGTGATTTTTTTTTCATAAATCTAGTGATTTTTCACAATATAGCATGTGCATTCATGATTTATTCGAATAAATCATACAAAAAGCTAATTAATAGTTAATCGCAAAATTGCAAAAATGTTCTATACTTTCTATTTCACAACATTTGCTGAGGTAGAATTTTCTTCTTAATATTTATTGTTTTTTTATCTATAATCTATCAGTTCTAAATTAGATTTTCTTCCATTAAAACTTCGAAAGTGGAGTCATTGAAAAATAAGAAGGTAGGTTTACACAGGGGGCGAATCTCTAGTATAAGTACCTAAAATGAACATTGTGAAATCGCTAATTTCAAATATGACCGCATGTTTTCTATCTGTTTTAGTTATTAAGGTACGACATGCTTTACCTTTTGTAACTTTGCCTAAGTTATGTTTGGCTTAGCTAGATTAGGCTAAATTCGGGAGCGTAGTTTTCTCAAAATACACAAGTAGACTAAAGAAGGTATTAGACGTTCCCTACCTCCTCCGAAAAGATGGTTCATCAGAGAGATACATACAATGCTGGCAATTAACACTCAGAAAATAGTTAAATATAATTCTTAATATTTCATAGACATTAGAGCAGCAAATATAATTTATATGGGCTGTACTATCAAATACCTATAATATTGCAGGCTGAGGCTCAAATGGGCAATAATAAATCGCCCGGTGGGGGTAATAGACATTCCTTGGCACCCTGTCTGTTCAAACTTGGAAAGTTGAATAGTTGGCTTGGAACATAGTATTGAAAGAACCACAGAATAAGCCGGAAGTTCTGAACTAAAGCACGTGTGTTTCTCACCACAAAAATATGTGTACCCAATAGTATAACTTATAAAATATAGCAAATTAATAATTTGTGAATTTGTTTTCAGCAAACTTATCAGTAGTGCTGATCTAGTCCAACTTTATCGACCAGAAACGCTAATACTATTTCTTTTTCCTAGCCATCTGACACTTACTATAAAACTCATTTTTGTTCTTATTTGACGTCAATCTACTGATCAATACAAAAGGCTTTGCCCAAAGGGTCATAAAATATACTAGATTTTTTGTAAGTTTGGTACTTTTACCTTTTCATTTTCTACCTTTTCCGGCTTTTTAAGGCACACATTCACCAGAAATAAAATGTGTAGTTCTTTCTCACTAAAGATATTATCAATATTACTTACGTCAATTTCAATTTTATTTATTTACGGTTAATATCGCGAGTCTCTTACTATTTCTGCATCGTGTAATATTGCAATGCAGAATATCGAATATGTCTCTATATATTTTGACTACATATGAATAAATATTTGTCCGAGAGTAAAAACTTTATCAATCAATAAAAATTATTTGAAAAAAAATTAAGTACAACTAATCAATTTAGAGATCATTTATCTATTTTAGTGTTGTATTTTATATCAAGAGATCCTTTTAACTTCCAGACGGGTCTTGAATAGATATTTTAAAGATTAGGGTGACATTTGTGTTTTTGATATCACTAATTTTTGTTCTATTTCTAGTTATCGTCCAAATGTAGATGTTAAATTCATTAGGGAAAGTTTGTGTATGACCAGTGATGAATGGGATGCATTCACAAAAGACATGAGCCTTACCTACACGGACGAAACCAAAGAGCTAGTTGATTGTAGAACCTCTGTCTCCGTACTGCAGAATATTTAGCGTGAATTTATATTGCGTGAATTTAACGTGATTATGGACTCAAAGTTACAAAAGGGGGCGGGACTTAGTCCTGGTGCGCGCTGATCATCCTGTAGAAGAATGTTTGGAACTTCGTTTGAATTCTTTTTAGCTTCGAAAAGCATTTTTGTTTCCTATTACTTTACTGGAAACGATACTCAAGAAATGATGCTTGGAAAATCGGCACGATGTCTCGTGACTCATTAGGATTGAGTAGAGATTCAAGAAAGTCAAAATACATACTTGACATACCTATGTTACCTAAGTCGAAGATGGCTTGGTCAATCCCGAGGATGGTTTGAAGAGTCCTATCTCAACGTTGAAATGGTCAAATATAGAATAATCTGTTGAAAAAAAAATAAGAGAATTGAGTTTGCTCTTGCATTTGATCGAGTGGTAAACGTCGTACAATCAAAAATGCCTGATATAAAAATGGAATACGCTAACAAACCTGGTACAATTTTCTTTCAATATTTCCTCTACTTCAAAATGGTTAATGCAATGCGTTTATACACAATTTAGGATTTATCTATATATTCAATGATGTACTGAATTCATTTGATTGTTTAATCATGGAAAAACAGGTTTTATACCACCTTTTTTTTTATTTCTGAAGCATCTATAAGTCAGTCGCTTTGAAAATCTTGACAGTAATTTGGCGAATAGGAGCTCTAATTCTAGAAGATATTTCAGAAGAATTCGAAAAAAATTCAATATAACATCTCAAGGAAGCTTTAGTACTAATTCGCCCTGCTTGAAGAAGGATGACCAGTATTAAATACTTCTTGAGGTGTAGTTTCAATCACTACCTTAATAAAGCCTACTGAAGTTGACCGTATCAAATAACATTGCGGTATCAACTTAAAGTTCACTGACTGGATGTCGTTGCGTCATTTTAACTAGAATAATCAGTTATAATCTTAACTACTGAAAATTGTCCCAGTTCTCAATTGTCTTGCTTATTTGTTTTTGTTGACGTATCTCAATGAGTCAGCCTCGTATGAAAACTTTAGTGAATTATATCAAGAAATATTAAAAGAATGAAATTGTTTATAAGCTACCAGACATCTCGAATTACAAGTACAAAAATATGCGTTTGGATCGTTGTGTCTTCTATGCTTTTAATGATGGATGCAAATATCGTTTCATCCAAATCTGCTTAGATACATCCCAGATCAATTGAGAAAAAAGAGAAACATAGAAGAAATACTGAATGAGAGAAATCGTTGTAAAGCTCCAGACGCCTTGGATAGATTAATGCAAAAGCGTAAGTTTGGATTTCAATATTTAAAACAATGCTGCTATGCTTTAAAATTATTAGGTGAAATGCATCCTGGATCAAGGTGAAAATAAAGAAGAAACACTATTTGCCGACTAATCCCGCCCCTCTTTTTTCCTCTCATCGATCTGAAGTCTTCCAACATATTGTTATGCAGCCTCAACTAGCATGGTTTTGGATTTTACACTTCAAGTTTTGTTATCAAGTAACAAAATTGAAGTGTAGAGCTATTTCGTGTATCCCTTGTAAGCTGGCTGCTGAAGACAAGTTATATGCAAATCTCAGCTTTTTCCCGAGGATGTCTTTGGTGTTCTTTTTTCATTTATCTGGTTTTCTGGCTGCATTAAGATCTAACTGAAAGGAATATCTAATTAATTCAAATCTTAATTTCTTCTGGGTTACAAATGGCAAGATTTATGCCATTTCACAACTAGCCTGAATTACCCCTTCGATCACCCTGTCTCTTGTTTGTTTACCTACTTTATTCTTATGTTTTCCCATTACGGTTCTATGATCACTCTTTAAGTCACTCTCGCCTAGTCTGCAATATCCAGGGTGTATCAGACGAAGCCGACTTCAGTATCCAAAACATAATTGTTTCCGATATACAGTCTGATCGTTGGTGAAAGCTGTAGATCCTCGTAGTTTTTAGCAATCGCAAAAGTCAAAAATCCTTGGGCTACTCGACTATTTTGCAAGTCTTCTGTACCTCTTTCGTATCGAGTTAATTACAAGAAGCCTTTGAAATCGGTTCATGACAAGAAAATGCCTGTGGTTTTTATCTGGACTGTACGGTCAAGAAATCCCTGTCATCGTGAGTGGAATCCAAGTTCTGCGAGCTTTTCAGTAGCCGTTTGAATAATGCAACAGGAAATATTTGGAGCTACTCAGTTTTTTTGCATACATTTTCTGAATTCTTGGCAGCGCACTGCAGTTTAAGAAGTTTTTGAGATTATAATTTCTTGTGATCATGGCTATAACTAACAAGCTTGATTTTATCTGAACTGTATATCATCTTAGTGTAGTGTCAGTGTCATGCTTATTCTCCATCCAAATTAATGTCAAGTTGTGAAATACTAAAAACATTGGAATGTGAACTGTCCCAGGTATGCAAGTGAATAGTGAATATTTTATTGGTGAGTAAGACATTTTTCTACTCATTTTTGATTGGAAGATATGCAATTTCTATTTAAAAGCTTTCGGAATAACGTATTTTGATAACAATTCAAAATTTGAAATTAAAGACAAATTTGTTTTTGTTTTCTTGGTGTTTTAGAATCGAATTATCGCTAGGATTTATTTTTCCTTTAATTAAGTACTATTGTATTATGTGCCACAAACGAAAAGAATGAGAATCCACGCTTTGAAAGACGATTTGTCTTGTTAAAGTAAAAAAAAATTACGAGCAACTCTATGGGAAATAATAATGTGATGCGTTGTATTTCAAATCGAAACAAGTTGAAAATAAGTTAGCAACAGGGGCGTAATTTGCTATGGGGCAGAGGGGAGGCAATTGCCCCCTCTAGACCCAAGTTTGCCCCCAGCTGAAATTTAGTTTCTGCAAAAAAAATCTTGTCGAAATTAAGATAAGCATAATTCAAGTATCCAGTGAAACATGTCAGTTTTCTTTAATATATCTTTGCCTTTATGGTAATATATGACACATTTTCCAGTTTTCATTTTCACTTGATTTGGGAAAATTGGCTCCAACTTGAACACCCCTCTCTCATCCCAAGATTTTGACGAAATCACGTATGGTTAGCAAACCATTTTTGAGACATCGCCTATGAGTAAAGAAGGGTCGTTAGTTAGAAGCTCCCTACAGAAATTGTGCACCCTTCCAAGGGTGCATTTTTGTGCACCTGTCGGTGCACAAAAATGTACAAAACAGTCTTAAAATACTTTATTTAGAAAAGAATATGACAATTTTTACGCACAAACTGAATGTTCCCCTCCTCCCAACCCTCCCTGAAAAATATTTGTACTCTTACTACTCTTGGTTTTAGCCATAACTCATGTGCCTGTCTCATCTTGAAACTAGTTTGTTTTGATTTTGGATTAAAGATTTCTCTTTAGTCTTTAAGTTTAAAAGCATGATTGCAAAGTTATCCCATAAGAAAGAATCGGACGCAGTTGTTTGTGACAATAAAGCAGAAGAGACGGAAACGAAAGGATGCATGTCAATCTTTCAATAGTTTGTCCACTGAGCGAGAATAAGTATCATTTTTACTTTTCTTGGGACTGAGTTTGTTCAAGGTTTTCAATTAAAGAAAATAGGAACAATAAACCTGTAAAAATTAGAGTGTGAGGGTAAATAATAGGGCTTCCATATGGTATGTAGCGCCTAAAATTATGTGTGCTGACATCAAAGCTAAAGGTGCGCTGTTTTTATCACAACATGGCTAGTCTCCTGTATTTTCAATAAGTACATTCCCCTATCTTACTTCAAGTAGCAGGGACCTCTAGAGGAGATCAATCTCACTTTCTAAAAAGTATTAGATACGTCCTTTTATTTTCAGTACAGTGATGTGAAGCAAATTATTCACAACCAATTAAGTTGAATAATGGATAAACATGTATTATTACATAGCAATATTCACAGAGAATGAGTCCCCAGAAAATTAGGCGAGGACGTCCTCTTTAGGAACATCTGAAAAAAAAAACATGTCAAATGCTTAAAAGTGTATATTTGTGGCTGAGAACGCATTCTCTTTTCTTGGGGGAGGGGGGGGGGCTTTTGAGAATTTTTATTCTGCTATTTCTGGCTTGGTTAGTAAGCACCACCATGCATCATTAAGAGAACAGAATGAACGGTATGACAAACGAACCCAGTATCTAGTATAAGTAAACTGTTTGGAAAAGAAAAATTGTTTGAATCTCAAATTTGTCACCAAACTCTTTATCACCATTGAATGCGTCGTCACAAAGTTAAGTAAATATTTCAGGAAAAACGGTTTTGAGAAAATCGTATGAAATGAGGTTAAGGCTGCGGAAGTTTTGATACATAATTCTTCCTCTAGCAAAATTGTAGCAATAAGCCGTATGTTTCACACTATCTAATAAATATGGCTCTATGCTTCAGTATCATAATTGATTGGAAACTAATTCTTTTTTTAGAGGGGGGGAGTAGATACTTGGCGATCACGGTAGATTGTAGTTATTTGTCGTAAATAGGATTAAATGCCAATGGGGGAATATAAATAAACGTTTGTAAGGAATGTAAAGAAAGTGGAGAAAGCATTAAAATATGAACTAAGAAGATGTGAAGTGGAGGCGATGGATAAAATTGCTGAGGATCTGGAAGATGCGGCTAGACGGCATGATAGTAAAATATTATACTGGCATGTTAATAAATTGAAAGAGAGTAGCCAATCCGGACTAGTCCCAGTTAAAGATAGAAATGGGGCCACAATTAGTGATAAGGAAAAATTTAAAGAAAGATGTGTGCAACATTTATAGAATGTGCTAAACCGAGAGACAGTTGCAGGAAAAGATATAGATGAAAATGAAAAAGTTTGTGATACCTTGGATGTGAAGGAAGATTTGTTTAGTGAGGAAGAATTACTGACAGTACTAAAAGGATTAAAAAATAATAAGGCCCCAGGTGCTGATAGTATGATTAATGAGTTTCTTAAATATGGTGGCTCTGAGGTTAGGAATAAGCTACTGAGGATCATGAACATGATTTTTGAAAAAGGGGAAGTACCCAATGATTTTAGGAAAACCTTAATTAAACCACTGTATAAGAAAGGTGACAAGAATGAGTGTCGTAATTATTGAGGCATTAGTCTGGTCTCTGTAGGTAGCAAATTACTGAGTAATATGATACTTTTTAGACTGAGACATGCTGTAGACAAAGTTTTAAGGGAAGAACAATGCGGTTTTAGAAAAGGTAGAAGATGTGTCAACCATTTTTTCACTCTTAGGTTAATAATTGAGAAGTCCCTTCGTTGTCAAACACCTTTGGTCCTCAGTTTTATCGATTATGAGCAAGCTTTCGATTCTGTTGATGGAACAGCGTTAACAAAGGTCTTGTCGTTATATGGTATACCTGAAAAATACATTAAAGTGATTTGCGCTATGTACGAGAATAATACTGCTGCCGTTAAGGTAGGAAATGAGGTTAGCAACCGGTTTTGTATTAAATCAGGAGTTAAGTAGGGTTGTGTTCTATCCCCCTTTATATGGATCATTTTGATGGACTTCGTCTTAAGGAGCACAGGAAAGGCAATTGGAGACCATGGAATCAAATGGGGAGGAAGAACGCTCCTGGACTTAGATTATGCTGATGATTTAAGCATATTAGATGAAAGTGTGAGCAAAATGAATGAATTTTTAGAGGTTTTACGAGTTCAGGGTGCTAAAATAGGCTTGAAAATTAATGTTAAGAAGACTAAGTCACTAAGGCTATGAATAAGTGAAGATGAACAGGTGACATTAGGTAACGAAAAGATTGATCAGGTTGGGAGCTTCAGTTACCTTGGTAGTATTATTAGTAAAGATGGTGGGAGCAGTGAAGATGTTAAAAGTAGAATAGCTAAGGCCCAGGGTGTTTTTTCACAGTTAAAAAAAGTTTGGAAGAATAGAAAGATAAGTCTACAAACCAAGGTTAGAATATTGGAAGCTACAGTGATGACAATGGTCAAATATGGCTCTGAAGCATGGGCACTCCGAAAAACAGATGAAAATTTACTAGATGTTTTCCAGAGAAATTGCCTACGGATTGTTCTGGGTACCCGGCTGACTGACCGTATTTCAAACAGTAGGTTGTACGAAAAGTGTGGTTCAATCCCGCTTTCTGGGGCTATAATGAAAGAAAGGTTGAGATGGCTAGGCCACGTTCTACGGATGAAGGATGAGAGATTACCGAAGATTGTCCTTTTTGCACAACCGTCTGGGGCTACACGGAAAGCAGGTCGTCCTTGTCTGGTTGGGAGGAGGTCATAAATAAAGATTTAAAGGAAATGGGAACTTCCTGGCAGGGTGTAAAGAGGGCAGGGTGTAATCTTTAAATAGATTAGGTTGGAGGAGGAGCGTGCGTAGCTGTGTTGGCCTCAGGCGGCTTGGTACTGCAGGGAGTTATTAGTAGTAGTAGTAGTAGTAGATCACGGTATTGTAGTTATTTGTCGTAAATAGGATTAAATGCCAATGGGGGAATATAAATAAACGTTTATGAAATTCCTGAAGGTTTTAACAATAATATGTTATACTATTTTTTTGCAAAAAGCCACACGACAATGACAAAAAAACAGTGGTAGGCTCAATGTAGATGCTCCATATAAGCCAGATTTTTCTGGTTTGCAATAGTTGGCTGTTTTGCAATAAACGAAGTCGATATGGTTTAAGAATTATAACTTGTTCTTTTCAATTGATGTGCAAATCTTGTCCAATCAATTGAAGTGCTTTCCCACATCAGGAAAGATTATAAGTTCTTGTCCCTTCTCCCCGCTTCCCTCTGTAAAAAGTTCTGCGATTGACCCTGCTGATGATCAAACCCAATGAAGTATACCAGTTACAAACTTTTTCTTTCATTAGTAAAATCAAAATTCGTCTGTTGTACGTTGCATCATCATAGGATCAGCTAAATATCACATAGTCGACGTTTTCAACAAGTCCTAGTCCTTCTATGTTCCTTTCCAGCTCTCCATTGGTCATATCCTAAAAATGAATACAAAACTGAATGAACTAGAAATCGTCTACTTTTTTCCGGTAGAAAAAGTGGTGTTTTCCGATGTTGGAATATTGAAAAAAGTCAATTCAAAGTAGAAATGCATAAAAAAAATTGACAAAAAAAAGATTCACTCACAGTATTCAGAATAAGGTTTAGAGCCACCTTTTCCCCCTCTCCTTGCACCTTCATCTGGACACGACTTTGAAAGGTTTTCTAGAATGGTTATTGCAAAAAAAAGAAACTGGCTTCCTTCTTTGATCTCTAACATTTCAAGTTCTAGTTAACATCAATTATATTATCAATCAAAAGTATTTTCAATACTAAATCAACGAAATCAAATTTAAACATAGATTAACGTTAGGTTAAAAATTGTTGATGAAATACGGGCAAATTTAAACATAGATTAACGTTAGGTTAAAAATTGTTGATGAAATACGGGACCCAGAGATCGAATCACGCTGCAGGAATGCACTGCAGGGCCGACGCAGGGACCTCAGTAGTCAAGAAGCGTCGTTAATTCTGAAAAAAAAAATTGTTGATGCTAGATCGAATTTTTAATCTGTGCCAAAGGGAAAATATCTGTGCCAAAGTTCTTCACTATGTTGAAGAACAATAAAAAGTCGTAGTAAAAAAAAATAATAAACGTTTCCTAGTAAGTTTTGAAACTGATATCGCTGAAACTTCGCCCTTCCCATTCTATATTTTCACGAAAAGAAAAAAAATTGAAGCATAACTTCGGAGGAAACGATTTTTAACAATCCAGTGTTTTATCTGGCTGAAAGCTAACGGAGGGCAGATTACGCTTCACTCTATTTTTAATACTGGGTGAAAACTGAAAAGCAAAAATTGTTCTTGACTGCGAAAGAGAGGCTTCTAACTACCGTTAACTGTAAGTTCAAGCATTACAGTTTGCAACTGTACGAGCAGATTGATCGATATCTTTGATGCCAGAGGATGCTACTGCTGCTATTGGCTCATCGTAAAGTCAAGCCGACTGAGAACAACACAGCTGCACTCTCTACATCCCTTTCTGTTCATGGCTTCACTCTTTATTTCCTGGTAGGAATTCCCTAATTTCTTTAAATGTTTTCTTATTATCTCTTTTTATTTCATTTAGGGACGTCCTGCTTTTCGGTTTACCGTAGTTGGTTTACCAAAAAGGAGAAGTTTTGGCGTCCTGTCTTCCGTAAAGTGATCCGAATCATCTTTCTTTCATTACATCTTCCTTGACATCAGACTGATACCGTCCTCTTCATATAGCTTAATTTTTGACGCACATCATTCAAGCAAGTACCTAAAGCTATCATTATACAATTCCTCTGAAAAATTCATCCATTAACGTCTTCTAGCGTCCTGCGGATGACAGATTGCCAAAGATTGTCCTTGTCGGCCAACCGACAAGGGGCAAACGAAAAGTAGTTCGTCCCGAATGGGGTGAGAGGATGTCGTAAGCAAAGATTTAAAGGAAATGGGAACTTCTTGAGAGAGGACATATAAGAGGGAGGCTTTGGATAGAGGAGGATAGTGTGCGTAGGTGTGTTGGCCTCAGGCGGCTTAGTACTGCAGTTAGTTTTTAATTGTAGTAGATACGATAGACGATTTCGTCAATAAGTGAAGTAGCCGAAATTCAGGGGTAACAACATACAACTCTTTGAATAAGTGGAGTAGTGTAATCTGAATATTGCGCGGTAAAAAAAGAACAGACAAAAACAGATAACGCACTCCGGGGCAATTCCGATGGAACTTTTTCTTAGGTTAATCTTTTTTTCTTTTTTTTTTCGTGTTAACAAATTTCTAACTAATTTGTATCAACAGTTTTTATCTCCCCCCCCCTATATGTAACTTTTTCATTTTCACGATGTTTATTATCACAGAATTTTCTATTGATTACAATCTAATATTGTATGCAGTTGGGTAATTTCGTCAAAATCCTGAAGGGGGGGGGGGCAAAGTTGGAGCCAATTTTCCCAAATCAAGTGAAAATGACAACGAAAAATGAGCCATGTAGTACAATAGAGGCAAATATATACTAAAGAAAACTGATCCGTTACTCTCGATGCTGAAAATCTGCAGGCTTATTTTAGTTTTAAAAAGATTTTTAAAGAAATTATATTTCAGCTGGAGAGGGGGTTCAGTTACCCCCCCCCCTGTCTCATAGCAAATAACGCCACTGATTGTATCCTCTTGATTTAGACTTACAGTTGATATCTTGCCATTCCAAGGCCCCTCACACTTACTTTACATGACCGATAATAGCATATGTTTTGAATCTAGCCACGAAATTGCTTCAAGGGTCTGCTATGATTTTATGAAGTGATCTCTTAAAAAAAGAATCTCCACCGGTAACGTGTGCCACAGAATCTCATATGATATATGATTCTGTTCCTCAGTAACAGAGACATTGATGCACGTATGTCGCATTGTGGTTCAGCCATAATGTTTTCTAGAAACTTGCGTTAACCTAGAAAAAATCTTACCAATTTAACACAGATTACAAAGGGTGGCTCCCCATCATTGAAGTGAACAATTGGTATTTTGGGCCTAGGTATTTGTTTCTCTGCTTCAAAAGTATAATAACCTTGTGTAATTTTTCTTGCATCTACGTCACAGAAGCCTTTTACCTGAAATCCATGAGGATACAAAAATAAATAAAACAAAGAAAAATATAGCTATGATAATGCAACAAGAAAAGAAATGGTAGACTGCATTTATTTGATAGTCTAATAATCGGAAATGATGTTGTAGTTGTGTCAGCATCTTAGTAATCGAGAATGAATTGTGATTAATGTGTTCCTGTTATTTCTTCTTCTTTTTAGTCTTTCCTTTTCATGCTTTCTATAACAATAACCAAACTGTCAAATCGTTAAACGAATTTGGGTCGGCAATCTTATGATTTTCTCACCGTCTTTTCCCCCTCCCAGCGTTAAGGCAAAATAAAGCTAATAGTGACAGTTTCAAGGCAAACCGTGAAGAGAACTTGAAAAAAAAAAAGATTTTACAGGTTTGCTAATTATAGCCTTGAAAAAAAAGAAGAAACTTTCAACAGAAAATACCGTTGTAAGTCAAATTGACCCAACGCCACCTCTGAAAATGAGTTTAGATTACTGCAGAGGCCCAATATTAGATCATTTTCGGTTTCAAATGCTTGTAATTACCTCTAAATCAAAAGTATGCCAAAATTATGGGTCTTTTTACCTCGCTCATACGTTCGTTTAAGACGGAAATGGCGAAATGGAATGATGAATTTTTTTTATTATCGTATCATTTCCAATCTCCCTGGGCTTGAATCAAGTAGGAAGCGACCTTCAAATCTACAAAATACGACACACATTAAAATTTTGATTTGTATCCTATCATATGTTATGAACATTCATCTGCGTACTACAAGGTAACTCTAGGGCAGAACACAGGCCAATAAGAAAAAAACAAAGCGTCAATTGTCCTCGCTTACCCTCTTGCAAAACTTCTGAGAATAATTATCCCTTTCATTTGTCCATCATGACTCAGGTTTGACGTTATCATTGCATCTGAACAGGGTTGCCACCCCTTGTGATGTTTGTTCTAAAACTAGTGATTTTTTTTCATAAATCTAGTGATTTTTCACAATATAGCATGTACATTCATGATTCAATCGAATAAATCATACAAGAAGCTAATTAATAAAAAAACTAAAATAGTGATTCAATACAGTTCCAGATTAGCATTCCTGCAAATATACCGCCTTTGAAACTTCCGATTTCCCACCATATGCCCTTGTCAGATATGCCCATATCAACCTCAGAGCGTTAGCATCGAGATAATAGGCGAATTTAGTTAATCGCAAAATTGCAAAAATGTTCTATACTTTCTATTTCACAACATTTGCTGAGGTACAATTTTCTTCTTAACATTTATTGTTTTTTTTTTATCTATAATCTATCAGTTCTAAATTATATTTTCTTCCATTAAAACTTCGAAAGTGGAGTCATTGAAAAATAAGAAGGTAGGTTTACACAGGGGGCGAATCTCCAGTATTTTTAATGGGGGGGGGGGCAAAAAGGGTTCATACTCGGACAGTTAAAGGGCATGGGCCGTATCATATTTTTTTCCAAATTAATGGGGGGGGGGGGGCAACTGCCGCCCCCAAACGACGCTCCTGAAAATACATTAAAGTATAATTTTCTAAATGAAAAAAAAATCATTGAAAAAGAAAACAGGACTTAGTGCTTTTTATAATAGGGTTTGTAATATTACTAGATAGATTAAATTGGTTTTGGTTTGATAATTGAAGTCGGTTGGGAGTAGGATGGGATGTCTACTCTGGGAATTGTCTAATGGTTCTTATCTTTACTTCTAATATCTAATCGAAACTCCAATACTTCTCCAAATTCTCTTATTTCTAATTGAAACACCTAATAAGCGCAGTTAACGTCCTATTCTTTAAGTTTTTGGATTTCGGTGCTGACATATCAAACAGTTTGTGGTAAAGAACTGCAAGAACGGAGCGACATTAGTAACCGAAACTATAGAAACGGAATTTTGATATCAATCGATATATCATCAGCTTATTATGTTGATTTCAAATATATAAAATTCACTAAGCTTAGTTTTACCCATAAAAGGCTAATAAACTGCAAAAATTTACCTGATTTTTGAAAGAGGGAGGAAACACTCACTAAAAGTCAAAGATTTTTAATTAAAATCAAACCATTAGATTCGGCGTATCAGAGAACCCTACTATAAGGGTATCAAGCCTGTATCTGGACAAGTGTTGAATTTTGTATTATTTGCCAGAAGAAAAATCACGGATATGTGTCAATTTTTTTTTTCAGGGGCGATCATATCGAACTAACAGTCCTAGAACATCGGCAGAGGGCTCATTTGAATGGAAATTCAAATTTCTGGTCTTTCTTTTATTTGAACAAGAAGACCGGGCGGTCACTGGCCCCCCGTCCCACCTCCCTTTTATCCCAAAAAATTGTTCGATCAAAATTTTGAGATAGTCATTATGTTTAGCTTAGTTGAAAGGTTCCAAAAATATACCTTTAGATCAAACATATCCCACGCAGCCCCTGAGGATAGGTCTGGGGATGAAAGTATGCTAAGGATAGCGTATGATCTATGAAAACCAGTTTCATAGCCGCAAAGACAAATAACGGGAAAAAATGGATTGGACTTGTATAACTTGGGCTATATATTTACACATTAGGGGCTGGGGGTAAGGTTAGGTTACTATTCTCTTCCCCCTGCCCTAATGCGTAAATGTAAGCCCAAATTATATAAACTAAAGTATTATATTTTCATGATATTTTGGCATATTTCATTAGGGTTAACATAACGTTACTTCTTGGGTTTGTTCCGTATAATTAACAATTTCTTCCTTTTCTTTATTAAGGAAGCAATAAGACCGATGCTTATCGAAATTTGTGAAGGTTGGGACAATTTTTTCCATGAAAATGTAAAAAGGTCATTCTCAAAATTATCGATGGTGTCCCAGTAATTATAATAGATTAACTAGAGTAAAAAGAAAAAAGCTTCTATATTTTTTGGGAAAAAACTGGTGTTTTGAATCGTCAAGGAAAAAAATTAAAAAGGAAAAGCAAATATTTCGATGAAATAACCGATAGCCAATTTCCACTGAACGGGAAGCAAAGATTTTGTTATATTCTCTACATAAAAATGCAAAAAGGCATTTCTCAAAATTTAAAGGGTAATTTTCGCTTGAGAGAAAATAAAAGTCAATCTAAAGGTATTTTTCCACATCTAAGGGGGCAATTTGACCTCTTCCTGCAGGTGTGCTTGTATCAAACATGGTAAAGAAACAAAACAATTATTAATTACAATGATAAAAAGTATTATAATTCTAGTGATTTAAATTCAATAATCTAGTGATTTTTTTCTCACCTGGTGGCAACCCTCGATCTAGAACGCTGAGAAAAGTTGCTCAGCGGAAACGTTACCATAGGAGACTGATATACTCAGCGTTATGTAATTAAGCTAAGAATGTGCCCTTTGATATATTGAA
This sequence comes from Artemia franciscana, assembly GCF_032884065.1. Classification (NCBI taxonomy): domain Eukaryota; kingdom Metazoa; phylum Arthropoda; class Branchiopoda; order Anostraca; family Artemiidae; genus Artemia; species Artemia franciscana. The sequence goes on from NC_088866.1 coordinate 15,361,628, forward strand.
TTGGACTTTTCGCAATTGCCTAGTGCTAGTACAACAAAAAACGTTTCTTTGATGCCAATTACAAAAAAGGACTTGTGCGATAAACCACACTCCTAAAATATAATCTTTAGGTCCAAGACTACCAACCTTTTTTCTTGAAATTTCAGAAATTGATCTATACAACTGCCGGCCTTGCTTTCCAGCATTCCATATATAAAAAGATTTCCAATTCAATATAAAATTTTCTTCCAGACGCTTAACTCGCAAACTCCAAATTGTTTTTCTGGAAATATAAAATTAGAAATTTGTGTTAACCATGCATAAAATTCAGCTCAAATCAAGTCCCACAAGTTAAAAAAAGAAAATATTTAAAACTACTAGCCAATCAAGTATAACTCAATAATAAACGGACATGGAGTTAGATGGATGATATAAGTTGCCCACTAATTGGTATAGGCAGAGACGCAGAGCGGGAGGAGGAAGACTGGCGTGATTTTTCGATTCTACTATAATTAATAACACTTCCAGACGATTTGCTATTTTTGCATTCTTTTTAAGAGCCCCCTCCCCTCCCATTCAGAAACAAGATTATGTGCCTGAATGGATCATATTTCTAGTTCTTGTTTTGTAGGATAAATGTAATGTTTAAATAATTAATATTCCTGACCCAACGAATTTATTTTAATACGATTGAATGATTAAAATATCATAGTCAAAGTAGGTATGTATACAGGTATTCACTTCTGGGGGGGTGGAAGGGAAGGTATAAAATAAAAGACACAACGTAGAATCAGGTGAATTATAAAGGGAGTTTAGATTACACGAGAAAGGCCAGGCTAAGTATCCAGTCACGGTCCCCCCCCCCCACACACTACATTTCTGTGGATTGGCGGCACTCTTCATATAATCTCATCAATCCGGTAATTCAATATTAAAGGGTCGTCCAAAATCCAGATTTAAGTAAATTTACCATCCTAATATACAGAATACCGACAAATCAGATGTGACATAAATACAGAATACAAGGACAGGTTTAATATTCCATCCTAATATACAAATTGGTGAATCGACAGTATCACTGGAACATTCTTTTTTAATTATTCCTGTTGAAAATAGGGGCCGGAACCGTTTCTTTTTTTGGCCAAAACAGAAACAAATTTAAAAACGGAACAGAGATACTTTTTTTTTACTTAAAAATCGTCCACTTTAATAAATATTCCATTTTTTTTCAGTTTGTTAAAGTGTATGAGAGAAAAGTGCACATTTGAGTTAACGAACAAAAGATTAATAGTAAAATGACCACATAAATACAAATTTATCGCTCGGAGTTCACTCGGAAACATTCGGAGTTCAAGTGACTTGGCAGTCATTCGTGAGCACTGCTTTGCTAAATATCCAGCAATGCTAAATGAACTCTCACTCGTTACTGAAGTTGCAGGCACTGAGAAATACATTTGTTCAATGTCACTTAACAGTGTGTAAAAGAAGTCAGAAAAAAAATTCTAGTGGATCAGAATCGTTGTTTCTTGATCTTTGTCTCTCGTTTAAGAAGACAGGAACTCTCTCCTCATATTCTCTGACAATATTTGCTCCTATATGGGCAGAGCTTAAATTGATTAGATTGTTCTCATTGTGCCTTGAAGAGTCCATCTGTTGGCCAGTCGTGTCGAGAACTTAGGAAACAAGCTGCCTTATTGATCAGAAGTCTGATGATCCATTTTTGTTAGTCTCCGTCTTAGAAGGAGCGACGTCAATAGGGACAGATGCAGAGCTAAATTAGATTTGAGTAAGTTCTTAAGTTCTTCTCTGCTCGGAAATGAATGGAGAAGATGGACTGACATGATAAATCTCTGTCTATATGGTTCATTTATTGCAGGACCCAAAAAGCCAGCTCTTGTGAAGAGCATTGTATCAAACTTATGACTGGCCGATAAATATCTACTGAGCTGAACAGGCCATAGATTGACTCGGCCATGATACTAGTATCCAGAGTCTGAAAAAAACAACTGTAATCTCTTAATTATCAGCACAAATTTGCTTGCCGAAACATAATTATACCCAATACCTATCACCGTTGCTCGTTTGAACATGCGAAGAACCTCAATGAGAGCTTCCACGATGGACCACTCATTACTGTGAAGTTCGAACACTCTCATACCCTTAATCGTTTCAGAAATAATACAGATACGTGGTATGAAGATTTCAGTTGAAGAAGTCGCACAATTGCTATTTTCGGGCACAATACCTTTTTACCATAGTAAGAGTTCTGTTCCATCGAACATTCACGTCCCTTTAGATGGATAGATTAAAATTATATGTCTTGTGAATAGCTTTAAAAAGGTCATGCGATATGGAAGATACTTTCAGCCTTCGTATTTTGACCAGTTCTCCTGTGACTGCAAATAAGAGTATGAAAGATGAAAAATCCAAGGAAAAGATACTTCTCTTATAGAATATAATTTTATTCCATAAACAAGCTGCCCCCCATCAAATCCAAGATCTGACATTGTTTATAAGGTGTCTAAATGAAAGAAATACACCTTTTAATAAAGTAATTTTCACAATTTTTAGCCACATGGAGGTTAAAATTTTTCAAGTTGACAAATACTAACTCATCCCCTCCCTCCTGGAAGGTTATTTAGGTTGATACCCAGAAAACAACATAAGTTTAGCCTCATTTGCTGCAGCGAATCCAGTTTTATCAAAATACAAGGGTTTATCATGAGCCCTATAGATATGCTGGCAACGAAGATTTAGGGACGATCCGCATACACCATAATTACATCTACTAAACTTTGTTGCGTTCTAAGCGCTCTTAAAGGGAGAGGAATTAAAATGATTTACTGAATTTTTTTACTTGTTTTCTTCATTACAAACACATGCTTCTTTGTATATCCTTCAGATTTCTAAAAGCTCTATAATGGCTACCCGAAGAACCTTTACGGTAAATAAAATTTGCCAATATCCCTGGTAACACAGAAATACTATTTCTAAGATGTTCATTATTTGTGGCAAACGAACTAGAAATATTGACTCTTCCATCCTAATTATGGAGCTTGCTAAGCTCCAAATGAGCTATCTTTCTTAGTCTTTTTGTAGCTATCTTATAAAAATTCTTTGAGAAATCAGTCCTTTTTCTCCATGAACAATTATGTTAAAACAAGCACAATTTTTAAATATGATTGATTATCAAATGGCACTGGGTTGACGTCCGCGGTTTTGTAATAGATTGTCTCTGGACGTTGAACTTCATAAATACAAGTAGAAATGAAATGCTCACTTGCCAAATGAATTAACTCCGAAAACAAACAACAAGAAAAGGGACCAAATACACACTATTGAGTTTTGATATAATAAACTGAAAATCTGTTGGAACTCTGTTGGAATGTTTTGAATTATTTCCTGTTTGCTTATCCTTTAAAGTTCGGAGAAAGTTTATGTACAGATCAATACATACAGTTAGTCAAATTTGTATTTAAGAAACAACTGTTTGGTCGGAATTTTGATCGCTTGGGGATGTATGAAGCGTTGCAGTCCATCAGGAACACAAGCTTTAGAGCCAATCAAATGCTTAGACAGTTTCACCCAATCAAACTAAAATGCTACTAAAATTAAATTATCATCTTTCAAGGCAATTAATCTGATAGATTAAGCACGTTATGAAGCAGCTGACTAGTGATGATTAGCCAGTGGTCGATCACACAATACAAATGCATGTTTACATGCGAAGTTTTTGCAACTCAACGGCTATCTTTCATTTTCATTTGTCATATCTCATAAATTCAATTCTAAGTATGTTCATGAAAATTCAATAAATTATATATCTTGAACAGTGGTGGACCATGGGCCACATACGGACCCTGGCTTAGAAAATTTTTGTCCAAGATGCTGTATTTGATAATTAATATTTGAAAAAAACAACGAACCTGAACAAGAAAAGTAAAACATTTTGACAGGATCGAAATGTATATGTAAGGCTATGCATCATTTTCTTTGTTGGACTGCTTCCCAAATAGAATCTTGAATTTATCCATGATGATATGATTCAGATTCAGATTCATTTATTCAAAAATTCATATTCATCAAAATCTTCAACTTGCCCAAATGGAGAGACAAGCTCGACTACTGGGCAAGACATATAAACAAAATTTAACAATCCTCATTGATACAGAACAAACAAAAAATGAACCACTATTTCATCAATAAAAAAAAAAAAAAACAGTATCCAAAATGATGGTGGCCTGTCCATGGACCAATGGCAATATATAATCTCCAGCTTACCACACCACAGCCCGGGATGTCATAACAAAAAAAAATACAACATGGAGATTATTTTGAATAAAAACAAATTAAACACAGCCTTTAGATCCCTTGATTGCCTCAGATCCTTGATTTGGTACTTGGAATGAAAAAATAGACATAATTTTCTTGGAAACGGGCTAATGTTCCTGCAGAAATTGTTATTAGCTTGTTATGCCAACTTTGAAATATCAAATTCACTCTTTTCGGCATTCGAATACTAAGAAGCACTAGTAATTGATTAGCTCAGCAATAACAAACAAAATGAGTTTCTTTCTACTTTCATGACTTTAAAGCGATAAACTTGTCTAAAAATAAACAAAATCTACAAAGAAACTTGTATTACTCTGAGATTCCGAAAGTCATAGCTCCTGGATGATATCTATAAATTAGCAAAACTTCATCGACCCGACGTATATGTCCTCCCAAATCCAAGTGCTTGTAAAAGAATACCAGGTCTTCAGGATGGCTTTTGCGAACTTCAGTAAAACCGCCTACTCTGTAAAATGTTCAATATATATGCAGGGTCAGACGAATATTTAACAAGACACCTAATGACCAATTGTATTCTTTTTTTTTGGGGGGGGGGGGGTCTTAGATGTATATAGAAAACTGTTTAATTAATGTACATGAATCTTTGATATATGGCTTTGGAATATGGTAGATCGCAACATCAAAGTCACCATGCATAGTACACAGGACTGAGACTCCTCAATTCAAATATGAGATTTAGGCGGAAATTAGGGGGGTTGAAAGTTGGAACGCTTCTACTGTTGATGCTTTTCTTCCTTAAATAAGCGATTTATTATATTATAAAGAAATATTTTGATTCTCTAAAACTTATAAAACATTTTATTTATTTCTTGGAAACTTATAATTGTGTTTAAAAGAGAACGGCCGATCCCTCAAGTTTGAAGGTAGACTACACTAGCCTTTTGGATGCTACGATCCTGAGCCCCTGACTAGAAGACATGAAATAAAAGAAGTATATTGATGGGAAAACATTACCTAGAAAAAAAATTAAAGATAATGTTATTAAAAAGTGAAAGTATATTTTATGTAAAGAGGTTAATAATGAAATAATAACAGAAGAAAAAAAAAATATGTCATTTCCGTTTGTGCCAAATGTTAGTCAGAAGTTAAAAAGGGAAATAAAAAAGCAGAGCCATGGTCTAAATTTGAAAATTAGACCGTCAATCATTGAACATAAAAATTCAAGAGACATATCTTTAAATTTAATAATAAACCTTATTTTTTCCTGTAAAAAATTCCTCGCCACAATATTCTAATGAAAATACATCGATAAACGCAGAGGATTGTGTACTGTGAAATAAAGGGAATTATAAAAGTAAAATGATTATGTTAACGTATTTAAAAATAAACAATAACTACTATTCGAGCAGCTCGAAAATCAATCCCTAGTTATTTTGAGGGTAAATTAATGCTTTCAGTATGCTTCTTTTGGAAGTTTGGTTTTCATTATTAATTTACTGACAGAATGTATTTTTTCATAGAAGTCTGTGATTCAATATGTTTTATTATGTCGTAGCCCAATTTTTCGGCAGTATTTATCTTTGTGCTTTTGGGATGATTCTTTTAAAGATGTAAATTGCATTATTTTTTTTTTCTTTTGTTCTCTGTATTTTCTACCATTGTAAAAGGGTCCCCGATATAGTCCCAAAATATTGGGTTTTTTGTTGCATTGGCAATAGTAAAAACAAATTCCGTTAGATCAAATGTTTATGGTATTTAAGGTTAAGTAGAATCTAAATTTAACAGAATTATCACTTATTAGGCGTAAAAATTCAAATTCAGAGGGAAGACCATAAACGACCGTACAACATAAAGTTTATGGTTACGGTACTATGGTTATGGTTTACGGTACCGTTCTTTTTTTGTGTGTTTAATCCACAGTTTTATGTATTTTGTGGGTTATAAATAAGTTATTATTATTATTATTTCCAAAACATCAATAAAATGCCATGCTTCTACAAAGTGGAAACACATCCATATTTGCTAAAATATAAAGCATTTTTGCTGACTATATACTTAAAAACACATGAAATTTAAAGAAAAATAGATATTTTAAGTGTTTTTCAAATTTCTCTACTTCGAAACTTTTTCAAATTTCTCTGCTTCAAGAATTTCCAACTCAAAAAGTATATTCAAAGGTAGTAAATAGAATTGAGTTTATTTACTCACGCCGTGCCCTATGCAGCTTAGCCGTGTCGACTATATTTTTAGTGAACTAAATAAAACTTAAAATAAATGAATAGAAACTTAACAATTAAGCATGCTAATAGAAAAAAGTTTGTAACGAAGAAAAAAAGAATGGTTCCAGCCAGTGAAAAAAAGAAGAAGGGTGATATTCAGATATTCCAACAGCCACCGCCAGTGCAAAATGAAAGTAATCAGTAAAAAATAAAGATAAGTCTACAGAAAAAAAACTAAGCAAGAAATACCTATTAACAAATGCTAAAATAAAAGAGACCCTTTCCAAGTAACAGTGAAAGGACACTTTGAATATTTGCATACTATTCTTCTTTTTCTCACTGGATAGAACTATCCTCGAACTGTTTTTCCTTTGGTGCACGATTTTTTCTTTTTTCTTTTTTGTAAATTTCAAAAACTGAAATATAAAGAAAAAGAAAAAATAATATTGACAGCAGCAAGCGAAAAACAGTTGAAGCTTTTTAAATAAACTGATACACAGAAAAAAAAAAATAAGAATTGTATGTATCCATCAGTAAATACTTTAACCAATTAAAACTCATGTTTTCTTTCTAAGAATATAGAAATTATAAAGCCTTTTTTAAGTTCAACATGGTAGCATGCGCAATCTAAGAAACAGTAAACTAACAACGGATGTTATAGCAACAAATTACATAAATGAAGAAATTTCAAAAGGTATATAACTTTTTTAACCGAGGAGGGGGATGGGACAAATGCCAAACAGTCTTACTTTGGGCCTTTCAATTTCACAAATTGAGAATCCGTGTATGAGCATGTCCACCTGGGACTACACTAAAATGACGTCATCAATTTTAATTTGCTATCGAATGAGCCTTTAGAAATTTTTAGGATTGACCTTCTACATCATGAGACAGGAGAACAAAATTACATGGTAGAAATTTACATTTTTACGAAGTCCGCGATAATGCGGGTATTACGGTAAGGATTAATAATTGAAAAGAATTAAGCAAAACAAATTATTGTCCCCAATTTAACTGGAGGCCAATTTGACCAAGTCCATTCTGAGATAGCTTAAAAATATTCTTTATGCTCAGGCACATAAGCAAGCACCAGATAATTCTTCTTTTTTGTCAGATGACAAAAGCATTAAAATAAAGTCAGCAATGAATCTCCTATTTAATTTCCTCAACTATTTGCTTTATGGACTTGAAAAATTTAGCTTCAGAGCGTGTCATTTATAATAACAAGTATGCTAAATTTACGGCAAAAGCTAAGAACGACAAGCCAAAAAAATTCACTGCTGCCCTTACAGAAAATCTGGCATTTTCAGAAAACTTAAGTAATTGTTAAAGTATCTGGTAAAGCAGGAACTTAACTAAGTTCACAAATGTATTGAAAGATACGCGATTTTCAGCTATTGGATATTGACACTTCGAAAATGTCAACAAGTGGTTTTGTTTCATGTTATGACCAGATCTTCCAGTTATTTGTAAAGACATTTTTTTACCTGTCGTAGACAGATCTATGGCAAAACCATGTTGGCATGATAACAGTCGGTCCATGAGATGTCAGCACCTGAACTTCCAGTTTTTCAGGAGGAAGAGAATTAGCCCATCGAGTGTAACGCAGTGTTGAATTATATGGGTGACGAGAAAACTGGCAGCCAATAATCTGTAATAGAGAAAAACAATCTGTGAGATTTCAAAAACCAATAATATCTATAGAATTTATTTAATTCGAGTTGAATTTAAGTATTTCCGGACGTCCTACATTCATGTATTATGCATGCATGTGTCATGTGTCAAAAATCATCCATTTTATTTCATAGATTGGCTTAAATTTCCAATGATCTATGCTAATTTGTAGAGTGGAAAATAAATCGAAATATTCATAGAAGGAAATTTCATCTAATCTTTAGAGCCTTTCTTGATGTAAAAATTTTGCCATCAAATCCGCAATTCCTTTCTTCTCGAACAGAAATGTTAAATTCCTTCCCCAGTACAATCTATGCAACGTTACTGTAATACTGAATAGATTCTCTTATTGCGACCTCGTTTGTGTTATTGTTATGATGACAAACCTAGCTTTCCGCAAAACCTTATATAAAACTAGAAACGAGGCCTGTCAGACGACAGGTATAAAAAAGACTCCAGCGTATACTATTTTGGGAGGATTAGAGAAAAATTCTCTCCCCAAACACAAAATTCAAGGCCCTCTTACCTCACCCCCCTCCCTTTAACACAAAAACTGTCCCTAAAAGTTTCAACTGAGTCCTTCTTCTTCCTGGAATATCTTATACACATATTTGGAGAAGCCCCCTCCCCCTCACCCCCTCCCTTTAACACAAAAATTGTCCCTAAAAGTTTCAACTGAATCCTTCTTCTTCCTGGAATATCTTATATACATATTCGAAGAAGCAATTTGTCTAGGAACCCATTTACAAAAAAAAATATTATCTCGTTCTCGGGGTTATGTATTCAGACAGTTGAAATCTTCCAAATTGAATAGAGGAATATTTGAAATGCACTTGTCGATTAAAATTTTATCAGTGGGAACATTAGCCTACCCTTTACATATAGGGTTACCACTCCAAAAAACTTCATATTTCTTTGACTTTCTCTTGAACAATATCTAGTTCCTTCTCACCTTCATAGAATTAGGAAATTACTCGGTTATAGAATCTCAGTCTGTTCATATGGCGTAATGTTGTACTCCACAAGTCTCTATTGTAAAAATAGATATTTTAGTTGACATACCAGTGATAGCAGGGCACTTCATTATGGTCCGTACTCAGCAATGAAGATGCACATTCGAAAATTACCCCATACGAGGACTTCTTTAAATCAGTGTATTCGCAATCAAGAACACAAAACATTTTTGAAACATCTGTGATACTATGTAACTTTCCATCAAGCATTTATATCCACGCTCGATGTCAGAGAAATCGATTACGCAAAAGTTATTGACTCCTCTGCAATGATTCATGACACCACTCTTATCCATACGATGCAATGATGCATGACACTCATAGAATTCATTGCGGAGAAGAGTAAAGAACCAGTAATCCTTGCGTAACTAACTCTCAGGGCCAGAGAAATCAGTTACGTAAGGGTTCATTGACCCTCAAGAGTACTTTTGGGCTATATCATTGCACAACTAACCCTCAAGGCCATAAAAATCAGTAGTTTGAAAACGAAGTTCTAACAAAAATCCAAATGTTCAGAATCGTAAATAATTCAGATCCCCCCTTAAGGGCTAAACTCGTAAACCACCCGAACGCAGTTTTTGTGCGTTTTTAGTTGTGATATTGCTCTTTACTGTCTCCTGAAGGTCCGGGTTCGATACTATTCCACGGATTGAATTCAAAAGTTAAAGAATGGTTAGTAGGGAGGGGTGTTTCTTAAAACTAATGATTATATATGATATATAAAAACATACAATGGAATGGCATAGCAAGTGTATGAAACTTATTGCTTGGAATCTATTTCTAAGAACATAATCATATCATGGATTTGTTCATTCAGATTGCAAATGCATCGTTTTTTATCGAAAGATATGTCAGGTCTCACGTTCGATTCATACAACAGACAAATAATTCGTAAATTCAATGGGCGTGGTCGGAAGTATTTATAGGATACTAATCATTTCTTTTAATTGTTAATTCATAAGGTGATATGCAAGGGCTATCGTCAATATATTTCTAAGAACAATTTATTATCATTGGCTTGTTAGTTCAGTTGACTAGGACATTTTGTTTTTTTTAGGCCTTCCTAAAGGCATTATTTTTTTTCGCAGGGTAAGAAAATTCTGGAGTGAGCACAAAAATGTTAGGTACATAAATCAAAACGACAAAAGTCTTGACATTTCTGAAAGAAGAATGGACGAAAAACCCCATCGCCTCCACCCAAAACCACAAACAATCTTGATGTTTCTGAAGGGAAAACGGACCAAAAGCTTCCTTTCCTCCAACAACTATCTTCCGTAAGCACCTATCCTCCTCAGTGATTTGAATGTGTTATTACACCCTTGCGCCCATGGTTGAATTTTTAGTTTCAAGTACTTTTTTAAACCTTAGGCACCCTCCTCTGGTCATAAAATAAATGGTTTAATATACAATAAACTATGGTAATTAGCTTTGTTGGATAAATGTGTATAAAAATTGGTGACTAAATAAATATACTTTCAATAGAGTCATTGGCGGAATTTCAATAATAGCTGTATATGCAATCAAGGCTTTCTTCTGACGCCAAGCAAAATTATTCTCAACTCTTATCTGTTTAGCAACAAGAGCCTCTTGAATTGACACACTTGTAGATGATAAAGCACTGATTTGATGATTTTCAAAAACACTTGCAAATGATAAAACCCAACTTCGATGATTTTCAATTTGTCTTATGGCTCTAAAGACAGAACATATTTCTTCGAGTCTTTTATACAAACTTTTAAGAACTTTGAGTCTGTTTCAATAGTTGTTTTTATCTAAAAGACCAATGTCCCTTAAAGATGACAGTTCAGCTTAGATTTCTTCGCCCCTTCTTCTAGCGTCTTTGAATTCTGCATTAAATAAGACTCGATATTGGAGTTTCCGTCATGCTTACAGTTTTGCATTTGCCATTTTGTAGTACATTTTTCAGCTGATCAATTTATCAGAATTTCAAGATTATATACAAAATTTAAAAAGAAATTACACCCAACCAGAAGTAATTAGCTTCTCCATTAAGCAATTATAGCAAACAATCACATCCAATCAAAAGTAATTAACAGTCAGATTAAAAGTAACTACCTTCACATCAGATCCAAAATCAAAAGTAATTAACTTTTCAGCCAAACCGTTAAGCAATTATAGAAAACAAACACATCTAATCAAAAGTAATGAGGTGGCAAGCAAATCCGGACAATGCATTCTACTAGCATCAAGAAGAAGAGATCCAACATAGAAAATTGTTTAGAAAATAGTCGAGAAGAAGAATAATCCATTCAATATATTGACTCACATATGAAGATACACAGCATGCACAATTGTATCCGTAAGATGGCAGAGCCCGTTCTCAAACCACGTTTAGTGAGGGTCGGGCTCTCAGATGTTGCTGAAAACCTTGAAACGGATTGGAAAGATAAAATACCTTCTAAGCTTAGGTCGCACTCTCTAGAAATTATATATTGCCCCTGACGATCTTCTCCAAGTTGAGAGTAAAATAGCAAAAAACATGGATTGGGAATCTTTATCAGTAGATACAAGTGGAGAATCAAGAATAAAGCCAGTTTGTGGGGATCACATAATGAAGTTTCAATATTCAAAGCAAGACAAGCTTCGTCAGCAGCTGCATCTGTCAGGGCTATTTAGATTTTCAGTAGGGAGTCTTTAGTTCCAAGAAAAACTGATCCACTTAAGTCGTGAAAGTCTTGTTATATGGGGCTCAGAAATACCTTTGCAAAGTTGTCAAAAAATTATTATCCATGCCCACCGCCAATGTCCTTTCTGAGAGTGAATTCCAACTCTGATTATCTAATCAAATAGTCTGTGTTAACATACTTTAAGTAAGGAGCAACTCGGCCAAATAGCAACCGAAACTGTAAAACACGAAATTTTTATAACAATAAGACATATCAACTGAATTGGATTTTTTTATGCCGACTCAAGATATATAAAATTCATTTATTTTTATGTACTCAGCAAAAGATACGAGCCCGAAGAAAAATTGTATGACTTTTGAGAAACGGCGGGAGGACCCTTAAAAAGTCAATTCACCTTAATAAAAATCAGAGATTCAGCATATCAGAGAACCATACTATAAGGGTTTCTAGCTTCCATCTGAAAATATGCGAAATTTTGCAAGTTTTGCCAGAAGAAAGATTACGGATGCGTGTTTCTTTGTTCTATTTTACTATCTTTTTGGCCAGGATGGTAGTATCGAAATATTAGTCATGCAAAATCGGGAGAAGGCTTGCTCGAAAGGAAATTACAGTTCTAGTTCCCCATTTCGTAACCAAACCCATGATGGGTAACTAGATTGCCCCCTCCCTCCCATGGTTCCTTTTTACCAAAGTCATCCAACCGAGATGACTAGTAGCCATTTTCACCAGCATAGTTGAAAGGGCAAGCATCATGCCTTTCAGGATGACACGACCCTACAAGTCCGTGGAGAAGAGGGGTGTAAGTTATGAAATTTTTTTTATTATTTACGTATAGTTTTTGTTACTGGGAAGTAGAGATATTTCTGGGGGAGAGTGAATTTTATGTGGGGGGATTTCCCAAGAGGAAGTTTCCAAGGAAGAACTTTCAAAGGGAAACTATACACGGGGGAATCCACCAAAATGCCTGTACAAAATTCTTTGTCTTGGGGATGGGGGATCTTACGCGAGAGGAGCTTTCCAAGGAGGAATTTTCTTGGCGGAGGAGGATTTTCAATGGATAGAAAAAACGAATTTTCCGGAATTATCTGAAAAAAAAAACGACAAGAAAAAATAAAAAACTGATTTTTCAACTAAAACCAAGGAGCAATATTAAAACTTAAAACAAACAGAAATTATCCTGTATATGAGGGCAAATCCCCCTTTGCACTGATATCTAATTTTTGTCCCAATTATTTAAAAACAACTCCTAAAAAACAAGAGCCATTTAATTACAAAAGGAGATTGCTAGAAAAGTAAAAAAACTTTGGCGCGGAGAGCAAGGTATTGAGGAGGGGTTATACCCCTCACATACAGAACAATTTCTGTCCTTTTAAGTTTTGTGTTGCTCCATACTTTCAATTGAAAACATTTTTTTTTACTTATTTTATCACTAAAAGGTTGAACCAATTCTCAGTGGGAAATATCGACATGTTGCTGATTTGAATAGCCAAAAAATGCCAATAGCTGATTTTTTCTGAAAACGACATTTTTTCGTAATTACGACATTTTTTATCCTAAGCCCAAGGAATTCCAAATTAGGGTTTTTGTAATATTCGTTCATATTATAGAAGTTTTTCTGTATTTTACTCAAAATTTGGGGAAATATTGCGCAAGATTCTCTTTTCATTATTGAATTGCTTTTATATTGAATTTTGCCAAACCCTAAAGGTAATCTGAGCAAAAAAAAAATGACAAGAAATATTGAAAACGATATATCGGTTATCGAATATTGAAAGTAAAGATACGATATATCGATATACGGTTTAATCAAATTATCTCCCAACACTAGTTTCAGGTTCCAGATAGCAGCCCCTTTCCTCTTTTTCAATCTTCAAAGTCAACAGTTTTCTTAATTGAAAGTTTGACTAATTTCCCTTTTATTAGTTCATATTATAGTTATTATTTAATCAACTATAATTATATAGTTTATCATAGTTAATAAACTATAAATATTATTTATAGTTATTATAGTTAAATTCTAGAATTTAAAAAACTGAAAGCGAGATCCACTCCCCACCAAAAAATTAAGAAAACTATGAATTAAAACGTATTTACATAGTAAATCGAATAGCTGACAAAACAATAGTTTTCTAGTAAAAAAAAAAAAAAAAAAAAAAAAAAAAAAAAAAAAAAAAAAAAAAAAAAAAAAAAAAAAGCAGTTCTTCAACGGACAATTAATAGTTGCATGAAGGAAAAGTTTTTTTCAGTAGTCCATCTTAGAGCTGTTCATTATGATTAGCCACTTGGTTTAGAAGGTAGTCTAAATTCCTCACTACCTTCATTGAACTCAAAAGACTAGATACTTCGGAAGGAAATGTTGTGTAACACAGACAGATGAAAAGAATACTTACTGCATCCTTATACTGAGAGGCTGCTTTCAATTGTTTTTCTATTCGTTCTGGCTTCATAACATCATCCTAAAATATTAAATAACCTATACATTTTGTTGTAAAAATTAAAGTAAGAGAGAGGGATAAAAAAAAATCTATTTTTTTCTAGCAAAGCACAAGCGCGAATGCTTAACAAAGAATTACTGATAACGTCCTCAAGGAAACAAAATATAGAAAAAATCCGGCAGCCAAAAATTCCCTTAAGCAAAAATGATGAAAATTTTCCCTCATTGCTCAGACAGTTTGTCAGAAAAGCTTTGTCAAGTAGCCCCTAATTTTTATGTAGTGAAATGATAAATAATTTTTTTTAGATTCTTACATATAAATATCTATATTTATATAATATTTCGTATATTATTTATATAATATTTTATTTATATAATAAATAAATAATTATTTTAGATTTTACAGCTGAGACGTCCCCCTAAAAAAATATCCCGTTTGACTAAAGAAATGTCGAGTGGTAGCGTAACGGTGGCACCAATCAACTGTTTTTCTTTTGAAGAAGGCCTTTCTAGAAGTCTCAAGACTTTCCAATTTCGTGCATCATATGTACTTTGTTTTAAGTTAGCTAATATTTCTTAAACAACAACGAAATATATAATACATATTTTTTAATTAATATTTTAATATTTATTAATTTTACCTAACATATATTTCGACTATAAAGGTAAAACAATTCAGCTTTTTTTTATTGTTTTAAATTTGCCTGATTCAATACTTTCTAGATTATATCGAAGTAAATTTATTGTACATTGAATTCCATTTTATTTTAATCACTTTCTGGGTTGGTCACAAGTAGCTTTATTGCATGTCCAGTTTATATATTTGTGATTTTTTTTTTTGACTTAGATTTCAATATTGTGACGAGAGAATGCCTTAATAAATTTTAGCATACACTCCTTCGAAAGAAAATTTTTTATGAAAAAAAAAAGGTACACCACCATTATGGCAGATCTGGTAGCATAAACAAGGCCACCGTGTTAAATATTATATTATACTTAAAAAATTTAAATTATGTTAAGCACGGATCAAGATTGATCATAAAAGTAAACACGTCCTGCTTTAACAGAGATTCTAAGAAAGGGACTTACAGCTTAAGGAAAGTGGTGCCTTTGTTTCGACAATTGTTCTTAAGATACCAATTTCCTTCACCAAGTACCAAAAGTTACCCTTTCAGAAATTTTAGATTCAAAAGATTAACCAGTTTTGAATTTTAATATAAATTAATAATATTGTAACTAACTTGAGAGAAGTGAGTCAACACACAGTTGATTTTTTTTACAGGAATGAATATATAGTATTTCGTAAATTTGTAAAACTACCAAGATTTTCGAAGTTCGGAGATCTTACAGCAAAAACCAGGAACGAACCGATATTACTAATATTCCAATCTTACCGAAATTCCAGTAAATGGGCATTCCAACAAATAAAAAATATATTCTTGTCAGCAACAAAAATTGCCACTAGACTAGAGAAAGAATCGGGCGAATTTCGAAACGCCCATTCAGAAACTAATTCAGAATCCTGATCCAAAACCGACTTACGAATCGGCTATTAATTAACGCAATTTTTATACATTCTTGAAGAAGGCTTTTGCTAGCTGTGCCTCTCACTCATATTATCTGTCTTGGTTTTTTCTTCAAATAGACATGGACCGATGGTAACTTGAACTTGGAGGACTCTTAACTGTGTGAGTCGAAAGAGATCCCTTAGAAATGAGGAATAATATTTCACAATGACAAAATTATTGTGTCATTGAATGCTATATGCATGAGCACAAGTTTGCGTTAATGCCTTAGGGCACAGAACCACCTCAGAAACTTACGTTCAAGCGAAATTCTCTCATTTCTTTATGTCATAGTCTATTAAAAGCTCAAAATAGTTTTACAGTATACGGGAAATATTCACTTTTAGTATGCTGCAATTATTACGATCCAAGAATAAATTGGTTCTAATAATATGCCTGATTCTGATTCAAAGAATGCGTATCATTTCTGTTCGGTTGTTTTCTTTTTTCGTTTTTTTTTATGGCATTGATAACGGTTACAGACTATAGGTATAAGACTATTAGATTAAGATATATTTCTGATGTTAACTATTGCATTAATCATTGGCTGTTTCCAACTTTCAGAGTTAGACAAGATGTCAGTTAGACAACTTTCAGAGTTAGACAAGAAGTTATAATGAAAATCAGGCTCAAAAGTTATTCGAATGTCAAACCGTCCAAGTTTGCATTCGTCACCTTCATAGAAAAGGTGAGAATAAAGGTCTTTTGAGGGCCATATTTTTGGCACAAGCCTAATTCATTTTTCCATAAAGAAAAACCAATTATATGTCGGTAGCATTGCAAATATAAAGAAAAAGAAAGATTCTCTAGTTTTTTCTGCCATATGTCATAATTCATAGCATAGCTTTTGTTGTAGATCAAAAACGTAAAATTTCCAGAATAATTAATGCTCTCTTCTATAACTGTTCCATCAATTCAACAGAACTTACGATTTGCTTGCTAATAGCTAACAAGGGACGTGCGAAAGGGATGAATCTTTCAGGTCCATGGCCACCCCAACGATAAGATTCCTGCGATTTTTCTACAATATTTTCCTTTTTCCGTATAATTCACCTGCATTTTGTGTGGTGTTTTTTTCAGTTGCGACCCCGTCCCAAATGCTTCCCCCATTCGAGATATAGCCCTGTTTACTCGCATTGTCGTAGTTACATAAATTTGAACATATATGAAAATAATTCCAAAGTGCTGTTAAGATACATTGGAACATAAATTAAGCCAAAAGAAGGTGTAACCACAAAATCAGACTAGATTTATGTTGCCGAGGCTACGTAATGTGTTGCAGGGAAACTTCTATTGGCTTCGCCATCAAAAGTGTTGCATCAGCGATAACTTGGTCAATAATCCAAGGAAGGGATCTAAAAATATTATATTGACTTTGCAGTCAGTTTAATTGTTAATGTAGATATGTAGTGCGCTCTCAAATGTATCAGAAAAGAAAAAATCAAATAAAAACAAACCGACACAGTTATCAAGACCCTTGCTTTTGTTTTGTTTCTTCAATGCCGATTACCTACACACAGAACATCTAGGGCATCAGCTCGTAGAACTTATCAATTTTCACTGGGGTTGATATGGTAGTGTCCTCGCAAACTTCAACCATCGATGTCAAATCCCGCCGGGACACTAAAACAAAGGTAAACTAATTTGTAAAAGTTTCTAACGCCCCATTCTTGAAGATGACCGTCCTCCAGTAATGTATTCTAGGAAGCACGTCCCTCTCCACAGTTTCCAAGGAAACGAAGTTTTCACATCTTCCGATGCATCAGGAGCCAATAATACTTACACTCACCAGCAAAACATGTCAACCCCTTATTATCAAAAACGGTCATGGAATACCAAGGTATTGTTAAGAGATCTATATTGACCTTATAGCCATTTGAAGCTTATACTTTTTAATCGTCGAATCGCAACGGATTGAAAATTAAGCAAAACCCATGCAAAATTTGTCAATAACCTGATGAAAATAGGTGTATGAGCAAGAGGCTTTAGATAAGCTACTACCATCATATATTTAATTGTTTGAGCAGATTGTAGGCTATCTAATCATTTTCTGTCCAAATTTTTTTTCATTGCCATCTAAATCCTCTAATCTTCATATTCTTTAAATCTCAATATAAACCTGTGCTATTTCAATATGTCTGCAATGTCTTCCGTTTTTGTGTTTAAAAAATTGTTGTTTTTTTGTAGCGTTTCCACCCTCGCTCGCATCAAGCACTTGTCAAATACAAAGAGGAATCAGAAAAACAGTCTTCTGAGAGGAAAAGACTCCTAATGGATGACGAAGGAAATGAAGAAAGCATGGAAGAGGAGGGACTGCAAGGTTCGTGTTCTCTTCCAAGTACAAGTAGCTCCGACAAGCTGCCAAATTATGAAAAAGCAAGAGCCTCAAGTGGAGAGTTTTTGAAAAGAGACTGGTGAAACTGAATAAAAGCCAAGTTGATGATTTGATAGTCAACTATGTGGTGGAGTCTACTTGCCCCTTAAGCACAGTTGAGAAACCTACCTTCAGGAAACTTGTTCAAGGATTGGCCCCATATGCAACCGTAATGACACGAAAAGCGCTATATTCGTGTGTTGAATCGAAGTATATAACAATGAAAAAATCCTTGACTGAACTACTTCGTGAAACTGACTATCTTTGCACCACTGCTGACACTTGGAGCACAGATCACAAAAGCTTCTAAACTCAAGCAATGAAGATTTTAGCCTATGACAGACCAAAATAGTTAAAACAGTCATCAATTATGGCACAATGTTGTAAAAGCTTTCAGGGAGTATGATGCTCCATCAGTGACAGAGAAAGAGAGTGAGCTGCCAGTTTTTAGTGTTTCGAAGATTATGATGATGGGTTTGACTGTGATGAAGACGCTGTTGCCATTGAATCTGTTGATCCCATTCTTGACAACAGCGTAGGTGATATTGACAGTGAAAATTTTTATCTCCCAGAGCATTTGAGATGCTGCAGTCATACGCTGAGCCTGGCAGCACAAAAAGATAGTGAGCGAGCATTTATTAATGTTTAATTTCAAAGACTTTATCAGTTCGCCATGTCCAAATGCCAAAGCATATGGAATGCAACAGTCATAGCACAAAAGCTGCCGACAAGTTTTTGGAATTACTGAAAGGTGCCCAATTGCGTCAAATCCTACACACTGGAACTTTCTCTATGATGCAGTAAAGCGTGTTGTAGACATATCTCATGCGGAAAACTCATCCAGTGCCTGTGATGAACTGAAATTTCTGATGTTGAAGCCGGTGGATAGGGATCTGCTTAAGGAGCATGTGCTTATTACAGATCCATTGTGCCAAGCCTTAGATTTTTTGCAAGGCGAAAAAATTGCTATCTTTGTGCTGTTTTGCCAATACTTTATGGTTTGAACACTGAACTAAAAGGACTTCAGAATATCCGTATTCTCAAGCATGCTTTGCCATTAGTAGAGGCCATTTTAGGTGGTTTGTATTAACGCTTCTAGCATGTTTTCTCAATGGAATTTGAAGAAAAAGCCTTCAGTGAACTAGTCTAACTACTTACTCTCACCCGAGTTTCAAATCACAATGGTTGACTCCAGCCTTACAGGGGCAAAAAAAAGAATAATAGAAATAGTGGACTTAGAAATGAAAAAAATTGGCCGTGCTTGTCTCCAGTGATGAGCTGGCTGGTAGAGAAAGTGTTGAGAAGTCTGGGACAAATGAGACTAATGATTTATTTTCGTTTATGCAAGATGATGATACTGTCAGTGATCAAGAAGTAAATATAGACACTAGTCTCAAAGCTGAATTCTTTAAACTTGTTCAAGACAAAAGGAAGACCCTCTATTCTTTGAAAGAGTATCCAAAAGTTGGAAAACTGTTTAAGAAATTTAATAACCCACCTCCCATCATCTTCACGTGTTGAACGCCTATTTTCCGCTACAGGAGATGTATTGACTACAAAAAGAAACCGCTTAGAAGATGCTAAGTTTGAGAAGCTTTTGCTACTAAAAGTAAACAAAGATGTCATGACTCCTCATTAAAATAATGACTTTTTTTCAGACATCTTTTTTCGAAGTAGTGGGATATTAAACAGTGTTGTTGATCATAGTGCTATGGCAACTGTTTATACGAAGTTTTCATGGTTTAAGTTCGGTCTTCATTGACAAATTCTGGTATCAGATTCCGGAATCCAGACCAATGAAGACCAGTCATATGTTGACGGATCTGTCAATCTTTCAAAAACTGACCGGTCTTCATTGGTGCATATTCTGGAATCTGGCACCAGAATCTGTCAATAAAAACTGATCTTTGGTTTTTTAAGTAAATGTAACGCATTCTTCACTTTTGTATGATAAGCAATGTTGCCTCGCTACATCCAAACATAATAAAACAGCCACGTAAAGCTAATATTTTGTTCATTTTGACTTCCATATCTTTCTTGACGCGTTGACACTATCAATTAAGCACTCTGATTGGTGATGCACGCGAAACAATAGAAAAGAGCTTGATTTTCCTTATTCATCGTATCACACCAGTGTGTACACTGCTTAATGCAGCATTCAGACGGGTGAAATAAGAAAAAAAAATGTGAAAAAGGTAGAAAAGCCTATTTGACATTAACAATTGGATATGCCACGCTTGTTACGTCACCCATCATGTTCATTCAATGAAGCCACAATTAAATTCTATACTGATATAATTTATAGACAGTTTTGTTTATTAGAATGAATGAGAAGGCAATTATTTATGTTTTCGTTTGTTATAAAAGTTCTAATATGGTAGAAGCTGAGTTGTTGTGGGTCGTACTCAGGACCATGTCCAGGATTCTCGTTCGGGAGGGGTTTTACTGAATAAATTTGTTTGTGGGGGGGAGGGTACGAAAAAACCCTCCCATGAACTCTTTTAAAAGCTTTGAGTAAGATCAGGGCATTTTTTTAGACAAATTTGAAAGTTGGAGAAGCATTTTAAGGGGGGTTCAATCGGGTAGCCCCTTCTCCACTGGATAGGCCCTGGTGGTACGAGAATGGAGTTCCTTTTCACTTCTCCACTGGAAATAATGGAACAACTAATGTCAGTTTCTCTCCTGACGACCTAACCATATTCTTTACCATACAAAAAAGCCTTCAAGTCATGTACTTTCTTACTTAAGTACGTTCTTAAGTATTAAGTACTTAAGTACAATTTACTCCGAGTACTTAGTACTGATACTTAATTACAATTTTGGTTGAGTGCAATACTTTTATGGAATACCTGACCCAACACTAGAGGATCAGCAGGGTAGTGCATGTTCAACCGCACTTCGACCCTGCTAATCTACATTTTGCTCCTGATCCTCCTTTTAAGAGCAGCTGAGCAAACAGTTTTATGAAAATATCGAGTACAATCTTTATGAGTAACAACAATGATAACGTTATACTTCAGAAGCCGGTAAAAATTAAAGCGAGAAACTAGATAGGATTTAGGCTTCGCCTAGGCAGAATATTTAAGCTTTTCTTTATTTCCTTACTTATATTCAACCTAAGCTCATTGAGCTTTCACACATGTTATGTGTCATGTCCCATCAAATAGAGATGTTTCATATCAAACCCCCTTTAACCAAAGACCTCATATTGTCACTGTTACGCCTAAAGGTCGTATCTGACATTTCCAAACTTCTGAAATAATCACAAAAATCGTTTTCTGAGCTGTTCACAAAGGGAGGATCAGCAGGGTATTGCATGTTCAGCCACACTTCGACCCTTTTTATTTACATTACTCCCATGATCCTCCTTTTCAGAATAGCTTAGCTAACACTTTTTTGCAATTAACCGAGAAGATTTAAAATATCAGATATAACATTAAGGGTTAATGGTAGTGATACGTTGATTATTTTCGGGATCCATGAATTATGACTCAAAATAAATTATGGTACTTGTCTGTTATAGCGCCTATTTATATAGAAGTTAAGTAGAGCCGGTTTCTCTGGCACTCATTCCAAATGAAATATCCCAAAATATACAAGTTGGGCTATATATATGCACATTAAGGGGATGGGGGTAAAGTACTTGGACAATATGAAGTTGGAAAACAATCCTTACTTCACAATATACAGAACAATTCTACCTAAAAAATGTTACATGCAGATCCGCTATATTTTACCCCCCCCCCCCCCCTAGTGTGCAAATATATAGCCCAAATTTGTTTTGGAAGTATTTTATTTTCATCAAACATATTGCAAACTAAATGAATTTCTTCAATACAGATCTCAAACTGAATTAAAAATAGTTCTACTTAGATTCAATATACAGAGGCGCTACTGCATATGCGCTATAACAGACAAGTATTTGAATTATTGCACACATGGCAGCAGGGCATAATAATGAGGAAAAGCTTACACTATCTAAGAAACACAAGTACTCTCCACTGGATTGTTCTATGCATCTGTTTTTTGCATAACCAACTGAAAAAAATAACATTAAAAAAACTTTTAAAAGGTTATAGGCTAATAGAAAATGAAAATTTTATTACACCGTTAGTGCCAAGATTGATCTGTGAGAAAATTACAAAGACTGTTGAAGCAGATGTGATAAAGTTGAGACTGATGGAACAGTTTACTATTGTAGGGAAATGTCAGTTTTTTGCAAAACTAAACGAATGTTTGAATAATGTTGCAAATGAATCTCAAGCATTTATATGATTGAACTATTAAATATTCACAATTTATATTTCCAGCATAAATTATTGTTTGCTAAGTCAGTCACGGGATTTGAAATTGAAATTTTACAGTTGATATTGTTGAGTATTTCAGTTTTTATTTTTTGTTGAGTTTTGAAGTTTAAAGTTGAAATTGAAAGTTTTAATTTTAACAGTAAAAAAAAATCAAAGAAAGAATCTACCAAGCTCTAGCTTAACAAATGCTGGCGACCAGGGTTGCCACCACTGGTGATTTATCACTGAATTAGGTTTCGTTTTCATGTTTTGTTCATTTTCAAGAAGTTTGTAAGACTAGGTGATTCTTGGTGATTTCCCTTCAAGTAATGAGCTACTTGTCTACATGTACCCATACTTTAAAATAAACATTGAACCATATTAGATAGATAGATAGATTTATTTTCCACATAACAGTAAAACAATTACACAACAATCCACAAATCCCACAAAGGCTCTATGGTATGTATTTAAAAAAAAAACGTAGTTGAAAAATATTTCCAACTTTTATTTTGTGTTGGTGATTTTCAAAATTTAGATGAAATTTAGGAGTGTTGCTTGCCGTCATTAGCACCGAATGCGACAATTGAATAAAATTTAATACTAATATAATACAAATTAGCGGTAGGACAGTGCTAATTCCACTATACAAAATGTCACAAAGAAGGTCAAAACTTTCCAAAAATCAGCAAAACAATATCCATGTTTTTTTCTGCTACTTCTATATATATATATATATATATATATATATATATATATATATATATATATATATATATATATATATATATATATATATATATATATATATATGTGTGTGTGTGTGTGTGTGTGTGTAAGAAATCCTAGACAAAATTACTAAGTTTCCTCGCTCCATATTACTCATCATGTATTTTTGTTTTTCTTTTACACTCATTATTGCTCAATTTGGTTGCATATATTCCAGTATTATCTTCAATCTCCAAGTTCAGCACAATTATGAAAAAGCAATGATAATCGCTGTTTATAGTGGTGTCTACATTAGAGCAGCATGATTAAAATTATCCCAATTTAGTTTTTTTTTTTCAAGCAATGATGAACTTGTGCACTTAATATTGAATAAATTAGAAATTAATTTTGTTCATATTTCTTTTTGTCATTGATTTTCATAACATTAATATACAAATTTTTAGCATTGATCCCAAAACATCAAGATACTAGTAACATTGTCAGGGCGTTTTGAGTACGGCCCCGAATGATGACCCATGGCTTAGGATGGTACAAGCTATATTGCAACATGGACCCCAAAAGAAGGACACCAGAAACAGGGGGCAATATTCCCTGCCCCATAAACATAAATAAATAAAACTATGAAAGTAAAACATCTTCCTATTTAAATTTTGGTAGAAACAATAATCCATGTAACTCTTGCTCCACCCCACCTCGCGAAATTCCCTAGGAGCACCTGTAAACTACCAGCTTTAATGATTCTAAACAAAGTTACAAAAAAATAACGCTGCATTGCATAATTAATGGTTCCACTCCAGAGTTTTTCTTTGCATAGTAAGAATTTAAGTTTTAGTAATATTGTGAGCGTGTATGTTTACAAGCCTGAAAGTTTAGAAAAACTGAATTGCAGGGTTATCAATGTCTTTACCATTGACTTTTTATTTTATTTCAGGTTATTTGCTTCTTCAGCTACACAGGCTTTTGAGAGCCTAATGGATATTCATGTTTTGTGCTTATCTTCCTTTAATTATTAGAGACAAATTACAGCCTATATGCTTCAAAAATACTCAAACAATTACAGAGAATAGTGGAAAAAACATGAAATGCTTTGGTTGATTGGGCCCACAGCCCCTTTCCCCCTATATTTTTAATGAATTATAATACTAGACATCTAAGATAAAGATGGGATTTCAAGTTGATTTGTGTGAAAATGAGCAAAACCTTACCTCCCCCAGGCTCCAACTCAGTGTTTCTGCTTAACTTCATTGGTATTCCTTCAGTTTCAAACGTCTTCTTCCATGATTCCAACTTTAAATAGCTTCCGTCTGTAGAGACATCATCGTAAACACAAACTTCTAGGCTAATTGTACCTATAGCAGTTTGATTTAGGATTGATTCAAGACAGTCATCAATCCATTCAATTGAGTTTCTCACTGGAACAATTACTGACTAAAAATAAAATCACGCTTCATTCTGGATGTGCTCAACTACACAAATAATTAAATATTCTTTATACTGTATGCACAAACAGTGTTTGGAACATAGAGTATATCTGAACAAGCTAAACTAAAATAAAATTGAGGAAAAAAACAAATTGTTTGATTAATTCAAAAGGTAGTTTTTAGCTGAACCCAAATTGGTGTGTAAATTTTTTTCTTCTTAAATTTTTACCTATATATTCTTGAGAAATAAGAGGGGGCATAAAACATCTGGAAAGTGTCTGTTATGACTCAAGAATGCCTTGAGCTCGTCTTGGGGGCCATTTCCACAGCAAGTGTACTTCCTTTAAATTGGAAACTATTTACAGGGTGGTCTTGAGGAGTAGCGCCCTAAGGGGCAGCTACAACCTATTAAACAACATAGCATTGTACTGGATTCTGACTAATGGATAATTTTCCTGGATATTGTTTGTTTTGGTGGACTTTTTTGGGCTGAAAAACCTCTTGCTAGCTAGGTTATCTGTCATGGCTGCATCCCCACTCTACTATAATGCTTGAAGACATGAATATATGATGGTACTGAGGTAATTGACTCCAGATCACTTGTGTAGAACATCAACTCTTGTTGATAGAAGAGCTTCAGCAAGTGTAGAAAATCGTGCAGTTAACAAGAAGGGGCTAGGATTGTACAAAACTCCTATTCATCTGAAGGTCCCAGCAACTTCTTGATTTGAACTGGATTTGTAAGGAATTGATAAATATATATAAAAAAAATGTTGCATCATCAATTGCAGCAACACCTTTAAGGGCAGCTAAAGCAAAGGCCAATGCTAAATTATCTGAAGCAATCAAAATCCAAAAACGTGTCAAAAATGGAAATGAAGAGCAAATACACACGTGGTTAGAAGAACAGCAGCAGCATGTCAAAAATGAAAATGAAGAGCAAAGACACACGCGATTAGAAGACATGCGACACCAATCCGAAAAGAGCACCGAGAAGAACAGCAGCGTTCACTGTAAAAAAAAATGACAGCAGTATACAAACAAGTATCAACCCTTTTGATTTAAACAAATCAATCCAAAGACCATTCTACCCTATTCCCTCCCTGGAAGATGTAATATCTAAACTCCACGGATTAAAGTGCTTGAGCAAATTGGATGCAATTGGTCACTAGTCCTAGATGACGAATCTGTGGGTCTAACCACATTCAACACCATCTTTGGCGGATATTATTTCAAATGGATGCAGTTTGGCATCCTATAAGGCCAGGATGAGTTCCTTAGGAGAACTGAAGAGGCTTTTGAGGGACTAGATGATCTTGCTGGCATCATTGATGATCTTTTATTTCTTGTGTTAACCCTCAATGAACATAATAAGCAACTGACAGTTATATTTGAAAGAGCTTGAGAAATGGGCATCAGATTCAACAATGGGAAATACCATTTTTGTGTGACAAGTGTGACCTATTTAGGACATGTTATTATTGAACAAGGAATGCAGCCAGATGCTGACAAACTCAAAGCCATCAACAACATGCCTACGCCATCAAACCAAGAAGAACTTTCAATCCTGTTGGGCATGATAAACTACCTTGAAAAATAGATTCCAAACTTATCAACACAAAACTAAATCCTGCACAACATTACCAAATCCACAGAATTCACATGGGGTAAGGAACATGACGAAGCCTTGAAAACCATCAAAGATTCAACAGCTTCAAACTTAGCATACTTTGACAACTCATGTAAGTCCACTGATATCACCATGGATGCTTTGTCACATTGTCTAGGAGCATATATCTAGTCAGACGGTAATGTCATCACATATGCATCATTCTCTCTCAGCAAAGCTGAACAGACATAGTCACAATTGGATAAGGAGCTATATGCAATAGTTTTTGGTTACAAGCACTTCCACCATTTCATATATGGTAGGCATGTAAAAGTAACAGGAGATCACTGTCTTCTTGAGACTATCCTCCAAAATATACTTCAAAAAGAACCTACCAGAGCTCATATACTTCTGATCCTTACCATATTCAAATAAATAGTAACCTAAATAGAATCTGGACAAGTAATTTTAAGCTTTGTAAACTTTTTCTTCGTGTTTCACTTTGGACAAAAAACCAGTTTCTTGCAATAGTTTTGACATTTCCAATATAGTTTTAAAGTTAGAGACACGCAGAAAAGCAGAGAAAATTCGCAAGTAAAGGTTATGCACACTTATCCCCTTCCCCATCGTTTTATCTGATTTTTCCATTGATGACCACTCCCTTCTGTTTTATTCCACCTTTATATAGAATTGTATTATATGGTTTATGAATAAATGAACATTTTCATATGCTACAGATGTTAAATCTACTTGTTTTCCAGTAAAGCAGACAGTCATAAAAAGTGTTTGCATTTAATTCAGATATTTGAATTTATATTCTGTTAGAGATGATACCAAGCCAGCACAGGTACAGACACCAGTTTTTGGCTATGACACACTAATGTGTTGATATTTATAGGGCTGTCTCATTATTCAATTTGTGAATAGCATAATTGTTCTGATTTTGTTTGGTTCCTTTTGATTCCCCCTCCCCACTATGCATGTTTTTCTACCTCAAAATACATTTGATTACAAGCCTGACACTAATTTATTACAGACAGTATCACTTAAACATTATTTGTAATTTTCAAATTGTGGGTTCAGTGAATTTAGCATTTTCAAGGCATTTTGATATATTCTAAACCAGTCACTTTATCCAAAGTACATGTTTTTTCTCCTTTTTTTTTACATTGTAATGTAAAAGAGGGGCCACCTACCACAGGCTGTTCTGGTGTTGTGAGATGGTTTGGGGCCTTTGCTTTGTCACACACTCTTTCATCTATGACAAATAATGCTGCAGGGTAGCCTTGAGGGTGGCAAAGGTGGTAAAAGGGGAAAAAGAAAAAGAAATAATATTTTTCTAACAGTAAAATAGACACATATAATATATCAAAA
Organism: Artemia franciscana; assembly: GCF_032884065.1. Lineage (NCBI taxonomy): Eukaryota > Metazoa > Arthropoda > Branchiopoda > Anostraca > Artemiidae > Artemia > Artemia franciscana. The sequence continues at coordinate 15,389,246 of NC_088866.1, forward strand.
ACCATTGTTGGTTGTTCCTTCTGAGGTTTTTTAAGTCTATATTTCACATAAAAAAAAATTAAGTACATACTATGGATTTATTTTTGGTGGGGGTTCCCATGTGTGCACTTGTGAAGAGGTATCCCCAAGAGGCTTCCCAAGAAAATTATAGCCTAGTAAACAACACAGCATTGCACTGAATTCTGATTAATGGATAATTCTCCTAGGATTTTTTATTTTGGTGGGCTTTTTGGACTCAAAAACCTCTTACCAGCTAAGTGATCTAATAGGGGCTACCTCCCTTTTATACTTTAATATTTTTAGGCGTGAATATATAACAGACAGAATAACGCTGCCTAAGTAAAGAGCAGTGTGGGCACAATACATTATTTTTGTTTTTGGGTTTTTCCTCATTACAATATGGTGATGCTATGCAAATTGCCCTAGAGTTTGGATTGTCCTTCTCAGCCAACCATCTAAGGAAAGCAGGTTGTCTGCAGTTGGGATGGGAGAATGTCACAAAGAAAGATTTTAGGGAGATGGGAACATCCTTGGAGGGTGTAAAGAGGGAGGCTGTGAATAGATTGAGATGGAGGAGGAGCATGGAAAGCTGTGTTGCCCTCAAGCAGCTTGGTGCTGCAGTGATTTGCTAGGAATAGTAGTAATTATGCCCAAAAGTTTATTTTTAAGCTCTTATCTCTATTCTTTCTCTATTTCTAAAGCTTAGAAAATAGCAAAAAGGACATTTATTGGTACATCAAGCTCTCATCTCTATTTTTAAAGCTTGGAAAATAGCAAATAAGGCATGTACTGGTAAATTTGTGAGCTCATCTACAGATAAAATCCTGATAAATTCCCACTTCTTGTGTTGCTAACTCTAAAAAGAATCCAATTCATCTCTCCCAGACTTTGGTAAAAACCTAATTTACCTATTTCAGACTCTAGTATTCTATTTGTGAGCTGATAGTAGTGTCTGTGTTCAACTAAATCTTGAGAAAATCCCACTTCATATGTCTTTAACTCTAAAAAGAATCCAGTTTATCTCTCTTAGGCTTTGGTAAAAACCTAATTCGCCCATTTCAAACTCTAGTATACCACTTGTGAGCTGGTAGTGGTGTATCTGTCTGACTGAATTTTAATAATTTTCAACTTCATATGTCTAACTCTAAAATGGATCCAATTCATCACTCTTGGACTTTGGTAAAAAAAACCTAATTCACCTATTTCAGACACTAGTACACTACTTGTGAGCTGGTAGTAGTGTCTGTGTCTGACTAAATCTTGATTAATTCCCATCTTATGTCTCAGTTTTTTTTTATTTGGGGGGAGGCAAAAAGTTTGGAAGGGTATGGACCCTGTGGAGGGGGGTGAGCATAAAGCTGATTTCCAATCCAAATGAATGCTAAGTTTAGATTAAGGATGTTATTCTGACTATAGAGGTAAGATTAAAATATTTCCCTACCCCCCCCCCCAATGTGCAAATATGTAACCTGAATTAATATATATAATGTTGGGGGTAAAGTTCATTTCTGATGCAAATGAATATTAAATTTGGATACAGGGTGTAATTCTGATGGTATAAGCTTAGATAAGCCCCTTCACATAAGGAAATGTGTAAAAAAAAATTCTTACTTCATGATATATAGAATAACCATAGTTAGCATATTTTGTATTGGGAGAATCTTTATCCTTGTTTCCTTGTTTTTCTAAGAAATTCATGGATTTTTCCCAATAACATATAATGTATACATTAACAGAGCCACCCCTAACCTTCTAATGTACAAATATATACCCAAAATTGCATTCTGAATCCAAATACAACATAATCTGCATTGCAAATGGGCTTTATCCTTAACCTCCCCCCCCCCCCCCCTGATGAGCAAATATATATCCTGATTTGGATATATTTAGGGGTGGAGATTAAGTTCACTTGTGATGCAAATGAAATGTTATGTTTGGATTCAGGATACAATTCAAGGTGTCTATTTGCACATTAAAGGGATTGGGGTATATAGTCTGTTAATATAGGTATAGGATAAGTGTTATTGAAAAAATTCATGCATTTTTTGGAAAAACTAAAAAGCAAGGAAAGAAGCAAACGCAAAGTTTCTTCCAAAGAAAATGTATTAATTATGATTATTTTGCATGTTATGAAGCAAGAACTGTTTTCCTAACATGTTTCCTTATGTGAAGGGGCTTATCTAGGCCTATACCATTCTGACTAAAGAGGTAAGTTTGTTTCTTAGCTATCTGAATAATCTGTTAATATAAACATTAACCATTCAATTTCACCTAAATCTGTTACTTTCATTAGATGCAAAAAGCTATCATCTAGAATTGCATCTTATGCTGAGCCAGTTTATACTGGAATGCAAGTCATAGGGGAAGGAAAAGAATTAACTAGTGAAAACAAAATGATTTCTCAATGACTTTCTTTATTTTTCCCTATTAATTTAAGTTAGCTTTGACATCAAACCATCCCAGAATATAAGCTGGGGCAACCCATACTAAGAAATCAAACACAAACCACTTCCATTTTGTTTAAATAATTTCTTTTTGTACGCCATCTATGATAGGATTTCAATTAGCACAGGGAAACTCAAAATCTCTTGACAATTTAGGTCTAGGAAAATGTCATATTCTTAATTCAATCATTGGAGGCAGTGCTGTCCAAGTAAGTAGTCATATGCCTCCCTTGTGTGTTTTTTTTATTATTACCAAGTCACTTCTCGCGGAAGCTGTGGTCACAAAAATTTTAAGAGGGGCTCACTTGATTGGAAATAATAGATTCTATTGTCTTCTTTCCAGAAGAAAATTAGTCTTCCTCCTATATGAATGAAAGGTAACCAGAATCCCTCCTTTAATATAATACGCTTCGTCACCCCAAAACCCTCCGAGACGTAGGATCAAAATTTTGAGATAACTATTAGTTCCAAATGGTCGAAACGTCCAATAAATGGGCCCGTGGGGATTAATTAACTGTTATGACCCCCTGGACAAAAGCCTTATGTTACACAAATCAAAAATTGTTTAGTCATAGATTTGATAAATGTCTCCTTGGGTGTCAGCCAGCTCAAAACTTCCAGGGATCGTTCTTTGGGCCAAAGAACTATATATTTGTTGCACAATGCAGGTCAGCCGTTGTTAGGGACATGTTTAAAAATATGTCCCGCCCCTGATAAGCTTAAAACTTGTAGCCAGAAGTCCTTTGTCAAGAAGAAACAAATATACAAAGGAAAATCGTTTTGGGTAAGGCTTTCCCCACCTCTTCAGCAAAATGGATCCTAAAAAAGTGTTAAAAAAATTCTCTTCGAACGTATCCAAGCATATCCCTTTGGCCGTTGAAAAAAATGAACCCCAATGCAGAAATAAAAAAGGTAGGTTCCCCCGAAAACGGTTCCCATCAAAACAAGGCCTTTCTTCAAAACTATCTTCGCGGCTACTTTTTATGAAAACAGTGACCGCAGAAACTTGGAAGTGGTCTTATTTAACCGATAAATAAAAGTCTTATTACCCTTATTAAGGGCTGAAAGTAATTTCAAGGCAATCAGTTTCTTTTCTGATACTTGGCCCCATATCCCCCATGATGTCGGATGAATGTTCTAACACAGCAATTCCATTCAAAACATTAAAAGGTCTAATAAATGCACCACTGGTTTGAAATTACTTCTCAAGTTTCAGGGGAAATGACTCCTTGTTACTGAAATTATCCATTGTCTAAAGACAGATTTTAGTAGAAAAGAAAGTCATAATTGGTTTAGTATGTTTGGTCGGCTTGGAGCTCAAAGGAATTGTTCGAAAGGCCAGGATTACCAAAAATTTCCAAGTGTATCATAGGCAGCGCAATAGCCCTGCCTAAGTAAAGAGCGATGTGGGCACAATGTTTTTTTTTGTTTTAGACCAGGGCACTTTGTTTCGAAGAATTGTCGTAGAAAGTTCCAAAAGGGTCTATTCGATTGGAAATTGAAAGGGTTAGTACCCTTTTTAATAGTTGAAAGTGATTGGAAGGCAACTAACCCCCCTTTCCACGACCACCGTTTCCCCAAACACATCCAATAAAAGTTTTGAAATAGCCTTTTTGTTGAACGTAGTTGAAAAGCCTGGCAATTATGCATTTGAGGATGACAACCCCCCTACAGCCCTCAGAGCAAGGATTGTAAGTTATGCCCTGGGGGCATAAAAGGTTTATATAGAAAGGGTGATCGTATAAACTTTGGAGGAGGTTCACTGGATTATCAATCAGAAGTTTTAGTGCCCTTTTTGAGATCCAGAGTAATAGGAGGGTGGATACTTTCCCCACACCTTGTATTTTCCCGAAATGCATCTTATAGACATTTTGAGATGGCCTGCTGTCGTAGAAACTTCGAAAAGTGCTCATTTGATCGGAAATTGGACGGGCTAGTGCTCTTTTGAACAGTCGAAAGTGATTGGAGGGCAACTAATCTTCCTCCCATGCCCACTATTTGCCCAAACACATCCAATCAAAATTTTGAGATAGCTACTTTATTCAATATAACTGAAGGGCTTTGAAATTATGTGTTTGAGCATGACACCCCCCTCCTATAGCCCTCAGGGCAAGGGTAGCAAATTATGCCCTGGGAGCACATAAGGTATATATAGAAAGGGTGACGTATAAGCTCCGGAGGGGGCTCATCGGATTGGTAATTTCTATCTGATACATTTCACGAAAATACAAGATGCAGGGGGTTTTACACCCTCCGATCATTCTGAATCTTAAAAATGACACTAGAACCTCTGATAACCGATCCAATGAGCCCCTCCAAAGCTTATACTATCATTCTTTCTAAACCTTATATGCCCCCATAGCATAACTTAATACCCTTGCCCTCATGGATATGGGGGGGGGGTAAACCCTACAAAAGAGTGTAAGTGTATCCAAGTCATCAACAGAATGATATTAAGTTTTATTTTTTAGGTCAACTTCAGAAGCTATAAAATTAAATTTGAGTCAAACTCAAAACGAACAAAAATTAATATGAGTATGGCTGATAACTCCCATGCCTTCTCAAGACCAGAACACAATTTGCCAACCATGGAAAGGGAAAGAACAATAGCAAGGGTAGTAGAGTTTCTATTTCGGAACAAGGGGCTAAATAAGATTCATGTTTTGTCAAGGTCGACCTCCGTCTTTTTTGCACTAAAAGCTCCTGTGAGAATTAGAATGTATTCATAATTTAGTAGAGTGGTAAATTCAAAGACACGATGCGTTGCCAGGCTAAAGCGTATCCGCAATGTTTCAGGAACGACGCAAGGTGTAAAGTTGACATTTACAGAGAACTTCTAGGGCCAAGTCAATTTCAAATTTTGACTTTAGGGAGGTTATGTTGGGAAAGTGTAAAGTGCTAAGTCATTTAGTTTTTTCGCATTAAAAGCACCTATGAGACCTATAGTCTATTTTTGTTAAATATTTGATAAAGTCCTAGACAGTACGTTCCTTAGGGCGGTGTTCCTGAAATGTTCTGGTGAAGTGTTTTGGGCCATGTTTCAATTCTCAGTTGGAATCGGGGGAAGCAGGTGAGGAGATCCTGAATCTTAAAATCGGGGAAAGATAAAGAGTTACGGAATTTGGTATCTAATTTGTTTCAAATTGTTTAGCCTCTGTTGAACTAGAATTTAAAATAGGCTGATGAAATTAATTGTTTAATAATAAAGTTAAATGAATCTAATGAGATTCCTATATAATTGGGAGAAACTATGGGGTCCAATTTCCAAAGATTGGAAAAACAAGATTCCCAGTTTTTTCACCGTATTAGGCTTCCTTTGACTCAAAAGCTTTCGGTTATAAGTTTCAAGCTTCGTAGAAAAAAAAAAAATTTTGGTCATTTTCCGACGAATCAACGTAAAGAAGACAAGAATGTTTTAGCGCTGTTACAGTGGGTTCCCAAGAATGCGATTTAATGTAAAAAGAAGTACTTTTGTTGGGATCCTCCAAATTTCCTCTGTTTTTTTTTTTTTTTTTTTTTTTTTTTTTTTTTTTTTTTTTTTTTTTTTTTTTGCTGGAAGTCTACGCGTCACATCGGTTCAACGGATGGGTTGAAACATGTATAATGAATCGTCAAAAATCATATCCATTATTCTAACTTTAAAGCTTTTTAGAACCACAGATTTCAAGTAACTGAGAAACTAATCATATTTACCAGAAGTTTTACATTGATATTTAACAAAGAATATAAGGTTCATGTCCTTTTAGTCTAATTAATTTAAAAATCTTTTTCACAAAATAAGTTTTTTAGTGAAAAGTAAATAGCTCTATCAATCCAAGAATGCAAAGAAATAAAATCAAATAATTTTCCAAGTGTGGAACTACCAGAAATCACTGTCAATAGATAAATGAAACCAAATCGAACAGAATAAATATCCAAGTCAAACTCAAAACGAGCAGAGACTAAGATGAGTAGTGCTGACGCCTTCTATGCCTTTGGATGACCAGAACATAATTTGCGCTTCAACATCAACCCTAATTAAGTTTTAACTTGATACAATTAGCTGTTGCTATAATATTGCCGGTATGCCATGTTTATAACCTGTATGTTGATAGTGTGTTTAAATTTTGTGCAACTTCCCCCTAAACACTTCTTAGGTTCTCATTTTTATACCCTTTACGTTAGTACTAGTTGCAAAAGAAATTGTAGTTGGATTAATAACACTGTCAGCAATAGTAGTAGTAGCAGTAGCAGCAGTATTATTAGTAGTAGTGTGTAAATATTTGCTTTTGGTCAATTGGGTTTGGTCAAGACTCTTTAAGCGTTCCCTGAAAGTTTCAATTTAATACCCTATTTCATTCCCGTGAAGCGTCCTTAATAATACCAGTGCCATAAAATTAGTGGTAGTAGTAAGAGTAGTATTAGTATTGTTTTTAGTAGTATAGTAAAAGTAGTAAAGCAGCATTAACAGCAGTAGTAGCATGCATTTTTTACCTTTTGGTCAGTTGAATGTCCCCCTTATGATGCCCTTGAAGTTATAGCTTGATACGATACGCTGTTTAAAGATTTTGCTGATACGCTCTTTTTAAAAATCTAAATGCTTATAGTATATTTTAATTTAGTTGTACTATCTCCGAAACATTTCCTCAAATTGTATTTTAATATCCTCAGCCTTGGTAAAAGTCGCTGCAGAAATAGTATTCAAAATAGTAGTAGTAGTGGTATATTCAGTAGTTTTAGTAATAGTAATTTCTGCAGTATTAAGGTGTAAATAACGCATTTGTGCTAAATTGGTCGCTCCCTTATCATTTCTTGAAAGTTCTAAATTCACAAACTCAGTTATTCCCCAGTTACGCCCTTTAATAACCCATCTGCACATAATGTGTTTTGATTTAGTTCAATACTCTCCTTAATATTATCTAAAGTATTTGCTTGAATGTCCTTCTTTTTTTCAGATACTAAAGCATATACATGACCAACTTACTCAATTACAAATGCTGCATGTAAACAATAAGTAGATTGCATAATTTACAACCCTTGCCCCGAGGGCTGTGTGGGACATGAAATCCCCAAAGAATACAGCTACTGAAACTTTCAACTATGCTAAAAAATGGGCCATAAAAACATTTTCACTGGCTGTGCTTGGGGGATTGATAAGCTTGGGATGGGAGATGGTTGTCCTCATATCACTTTTGAGTCCTAAAAAGGGCAATAGAACTCTCAATTTTCAATCCAATGAGCTTCTTTCGAAGTTTCTACTACAATTCCTTTTATACGACGTGCCTCAGCGAAAAAATGAAAAAGGAGTAAAACAAATAAATGATAATTATGTCCCCATTGCTCTTTACTTAGGTAGTGCTATCACGTTGCCTATGATGCTTTAATCCTCAAGGCCTGGGGGATATTTTCTGGGAAATGAACATAGAAAATAGAGTTTCGGAGTTTTATTCATAAATAACTACGAAATGGAAAAAATGGAGCCTCAAAAGGCTCCCTGGCCAGGGATACAAGGGGTTACAAAAAAATACAATATAAGCAACAACCAAAAAAGAGAACAATAGCCAAATAACATATAAGATGAAAAAGAGAACATACCTGAGGCCTGGGAGCCAAAACACAGAGAAGACAACAATACACCATGAACAAACACTCAGGGGCCATCAACTTCTCAGAGGAAAAGGAAAAGAAAAAAACTAAGAACAAAAATAAGAATAGTGTCTTTAATTAGGCATAGCTAGTCTTATCTAACATAATTTTTACTATAATTTAATTTAGCCTATTCCTTTGCATTTTGCGTTTTTATATCTGATAATTTGTTTTTTGATTCAATGGCTATAGTGAATGGTTCCTGTGAAAGCATTTTGTGATTTTCCTTCATGCACAATCCGTGAGCCTATTTGGATTAAAATATAGGGTCAATGGCTCTTTTCTCTAAATATGATAGTTGAAATACAGGACCTCTACAAAATCTCCCTGAAAATTGGGACTACAGACAAGAACTATGTTATACTACATACTTTGTGTCTATGGTTGTGCCCCTCATTCCTTTCCGTTTTTTTTTTTTTTTTTTAATTACATACTTTGTGTCTGTGGTTGTGATTCCTCTTCGATTTTTTTTTAACCTCAATCAGTTCATAATCTAATATTTAGCAACGCTGCATTTTGAAGCAGAAATTTCGGACATCTAAAATATGCTCGAATCAAAATTGGAAATGAATAAAAGTATGAGCTTTTTATAGCATTCTTTCTCTTAGAATAGATGGGTATCTATTGTAGTATCAAAATAACGTAGTTTACATGAATAAAATGTTATTTTAGGGGCTTAACTTTTCAGCTAAGTGAATAAAACCCATTAATTTATTCAGAGTTTCAGTGATATCCTGAAAGATAGCCTATTTTGAGCCACATGCCTCTACTCTTTCCGTCGTTGATTAATCTTTAACACTCAGTGCATAGAAAAATTCTTAAGAGAACAACAGTGGAGTCTTAGGAAGGGTAAAGGGTAAATTTTTTTTGTTCATATTATTGATCTATAAATAAAGTGAACGTGCTACTAGATAACATTTTTTATATTTTTTCTGAGTATAACAATAATGTTTCTCTCAAATTCAAATTTAAGCCCCTTTTAGATCTTTGAAAATGACAAAAAATTCTAGTTTCTAGTTTCCAGATATTAAAAAAGGCTTAAAATGTTGGTTTCAAACTTACTATTTGATTTCAAAATCCATCTCTTTAAAGTTAAATAATCTAAAAGCATTGATTTACCATGATTAAGTTGGATAAGAAATTCAAACAATTTCTCAATTTTTCTATCCACTATGCTTCTTCTGTCATCTTTCATAGGGTAAAAGACCACATTTTGGGAAAGACCACTTTTTTTTGGCATTCCAAAAAATAGAGACAGGTTTTTGGACCACCCCTATTCTGCTACAGCATGATGCAATGTGAGGGTGGTAACAGGAGCCCTGCCTTCTTGGTGAAATTTTCACCAATAATTTGTCAGCCTAAATTAAAAATGTGGTCTCTGCCTTGACAAGTAATTGAAAAGAAAAACATTTATAGAATCAGAAGAAAATCAGCTTTCTTCTAATATGTGAATAAAACTGAAACACTAGAAGGATATATTCCAGGATAAGAAAGTTCAGTTTTGTATTAGTTCATAAAGTTTTCTTTAAAGAACAAATTACCAACTTATAGGATATGGATAAGATATATCCATATATCTAGACATTTCCATATGGATAAGACATTTCTAACAGACAACATAAATAAATTCAAAACAAGACTAGCAGAAACTAATTTTCAAAGTAAATCATTTTTAAATAATTTATAGTATTATTTGTCAGTGTTTGTTGTAGTCCTTATTTTCATTGATTTATATGTGTGCACTATGTTGTCAGTTGTATTATGTATTATGTTGTGTATTATGTTGTCATAACTTCTATTTATTATATTTATTGCAACAAGCTTGAAAGCTTACCGTTTTTGGTATTAATAAATAAATAAATTAAAAAAAAATTCTATCACAAGCCCACAAAGAGCCAAATTTGGACTTTGGAGCTGACAAATCACATGTTTACACTAACACTGGCAAAAATGCAAATAAAAACAGCAACAAAAATGAAAAATCATAATGAATGATCATTTATGATTCACTAATTAAACTGTAATAAGTCAATTAAAAAGCTAAAAAGGTAATTTCCTTTTTGGTATTTCCAAAAAAGAGATCTTTTTTGATAAGCCAATAAACTAGTAATTTCAAGTGTTTGATCATAAATAATTTTGATAATAACCATATTGATGTATAGCTTAGATTTTTAGCTATTCATTGACATATACATTTCTTTTCAATTTCTATTTGTTAACAAGATGTAAGGGTTTGAGTTTCACATAACTTTGCTCAATTAAATGCTGGTTTTTCACCCTATTTTCAACATATAGGCAAAATGGCTGCTTTTTAAGTGGCTTAAGAGAATAAGAAGAAACATGGTGGATTTGTTTTGAATTTTTTTTTGTTCAGCTTAGTTGGGACAAATCCATGTTTGTGAATTATACAACTTCTACAAAATGGGTTTACAATAAAATAGTAAGTGAAACAAATGTTATAACCCATATCCCAAAAATATAGAATGATATTATTATTTCCATGGGTCCTAAAATGGGCTTAAAATTGAATTTGCAAGAAAGGCAATTAGTATATTCAGAAAGAGCATAAAAAATGGCATTTGTTCACTTCATTTGTAAGTCAATAATATGAACAGCAAAATATTTACTAGGTAGAAGACATGATGACCAAATTTTCTCTAATAGGTTAATAATTGAGAAGTGCCTGAGTCATTAAACATTTTTAGAGCTCAGTTTTATAGATTATGAGCAAGTATCCAATTGAGCTGATAGAATAATCTTAGCTATGTACAAGAATAACACTGCTATGCTTAAGGTAGGAAATGACTTTAATAGCTGGTTTTGTATTAGGTTAAATCAGGAGCTAAGCATGGTTAAGTTCTATCCCCATTACCTTAATTTACCTTAATTTGCACTTCAAAGCAAATTAAGATCCATCCTGATCTGGTAATTGCTCCAAGCTTGTTGGTGTGAATGTTTAAACATCAAATGCATCCCACTGGTGCTTCCAGGGAATACTATTCAATTCAATATTCAATTACTTTTTGAAATTCATTATTGGGTCCTGAGGCTGTTTTATTTGGGAGACTATTCAATGGTTTACTCCATGGCAGGAGAAAAACTGTTGTTGGTATTGAGTTTTGACAGATGGCTTGAACAGCTTTTTTGAATGTCCTTTCCTATCAGTGCCAATATTTTTGGAAATTGGCAAATGAATGGGGGGGGGGTCATGTGAAGTAAGCTTATATGTCAGGTCGTGTTGTGTGTAACATCACAAGGTTTGTCTCTCATCTTAGATACCACTTTTGTGGCTCTCCTTCCAGAAGCTCTACATCACTCCTGTATTCTGGTGATGCTATGCACATTAAAAATCAAGCACTGGTCTGACAAGGGTCTTGTACAACCTCACAAAAAACATAGTGAGAATTACTGGATATAGTTTTCTTTAAGAATGCTAGGACAGAGTTTGCATGAGACAAAGTCTTTTTGTAGTTTGAATAGAATTTACACTGGTTGTCAACAATGATCCCAAGATTCCTTTGTTCAACCACATTTTGCAGCTCTTGAATATTATTTACATCTGGATTGACCATAGTACACTTGAAACCTGGGTGGACTTGCCAAAGTGAATAACTCTCAAGGAGTATGTGAAAGGTAATAAGAGAACACAGAATCAAATGGGGAAGAAAAGCTTTCCTGGACATAGATTATGCTGATATTTTAAGCAGTCTAGATAAAGTGAGCAAATGAATGAACTTTTAAAGGTTTTGTAAAATCAGGGTGTTAGCATAGGCTTGAAAATTAATGTTAAGAAGACTGTGTTGCTAAAGCTAGGAATAAGTGAAGATAAAAAGGTAAAATTGGGTAACAAAAAGATTGATTAAGTGGACAGCTTCAATTACCTTGGTTGTATTATTAGTAAAGATTGTGGGCGTCATGGAGATGTTGAAAGTAGATTAGCCAAGGTTCAGAGTGTTTTTTTAAAGTTGAAAAAGTTTGGAAGAATAGGAAGATAAGCCTGCAAACTAAGATTAGAATATTGGATTCTACAGGGATGATAATGGTCAAATATAGTTATGAAGCATTGGCACTCAAAAAATAGAGGAAGATTTGCTAGACGTTTTTCAGAGAAATTGCCTACAGATTGTTTTGGATACCCAACTGACTGACCAAATTTCAAACTGTACAAAAAATGTGGTTCAATCCCACTTTCTTGGGCTATATTGACAGAAAGGTTGAGATGGCTAGGGTGCATTCTGCAGATGAGCTATGACAAATTGGCAAAGCTTGTACTTTTTTGCCAACCGAAGGATCTATGTGAGTTAGGATATGTGGACATTAAAATGTACTCTTTAAGGCGTATGTCCCATTTCCTATTCCTAAGAAATGACCAAAAGCTTCTCCTTCACAATAAATAATGCACAGTTGCCTATCCCTATATAATTTTGTGCTTTAAAATAAGCTTTAAAACAAATGTCAAAAACATTTTTTGTACAATTAGAAGGGAGGTATCACTCTGCAGTTCTCTTATTCAGGTTTAGTTTAAATGAAGACCTTTTACTAAACTATATATATTATAGACCCTTTACTTGATATATTTGAAGGTTCATGGGGAGTCAGAATATTTGGGTACTGAAATGCAATTAGGAGTAAAGTACTCTCCCCTTCGTCTACAGAATGCACTGCCCCTCCTTCATAATAGATGATCTGTAATTATATATCACTTAGTTAAATCAAGTGTTAAGAACAAGTGTCCATCATAACCATTTATCTTGTATGGACTAAATGACTTTCAGGAAAAAATGTGCCATTACTCCCTCTGCAACTGAGATTCTCAATTTGAAGCTTTTTGATACTTTCAATTGGGTGGATTTTCAATTGATTTCAAATTGGTCCTCCTTGGAACAAAATTGTGGTTTGTGCACAGAATGGTAGAAAACACCACTTTCAAATGACACATCTGTTTGGTCATCTAGAAAGGCCACTTGAACTTTTAATTTATGTTCACATAAACCCTCCTTTGGTCTTCTAGGATCATTGGTTCATTACAATCACCCATGGAAAAACAAAACAAACAAACACACATCAATGATCTTTCTCTTGGAATAAAGCAAAACTCCAATTTTTTTTAGATAGGAGGTTGAAACCTCTACAGTAAAGTTTCCTGATATGCTAAAAATAATGATGTGATTTGTATTAAGATCACTTGTTACCACAAGCTGTTTGTTGACATTACTTATCGTAAATGAAATATGGATATTATGCAAGTGTTAGAAGCAAAATATTGAAAAGCATTATGTATTTAGAACTAAAAAAAACTGAATATTTCTCTTGAATAAATTATCTTTTCTTTCAAGCTAAGTCTCTTGAGGTGCAGATTGATCATCACCATAAGGCTACCCATTCCTTGTTTCTTCAGGAGTATACAGCCGGAGAAGATTCCAAAGAAAAGCCAGCAAAAAGAACTCTTTTTGTTATGAATGTTCCACCATACTGTAATAAGGTAACAACAATTTTTGTTCCCTCCATCTTGAAGAAAAATAAAAATTAAGTTGCAATCCTTTTGAAACACCTAAATTGACAATAAGTTAAAGGCCTTTCATCAAATAATATATATAATATGCTTATATATATATATATATATATATATATATATATATATATATATATATATATATATATATATATATATATATATATATATTGAGTAGAACCAGAATATTAGGAAGGGAAGATCAGTGCATTAAGAAAGAAAAAAACACAGATGCCTGAGAATTGTGCATAGTTATTTAGCATATTCCAAGTTTATGGGACTCTGCACTCCTTTGTACAAATACAAAATCACATTATAGGCATGTGTACTGTATTTAAACTTTTATGCCTACCCAGAATAATTTTCCAATTTTACTGGCCAAGGAATTGTTAATTAAACAATTTTTACATATTTTCATTTACATGCAGCTGCTCAAACTAGATGAGGGCTCCAGCGTGGATATTCAAAATTAGTGGCTAAAAGGAGTAAATATAATCATAGGGTGCCAGTGAACTGCACCTATCCTATTGTGACGACTGTATGGTGCTTATAGCTATTTTGTTTAAAAATCTCCTTAGAATAGATATTCAAGCTCTTTGTTTAGCTTATTTTTTGATACTATTGACTTTTACTGTGTCTGCCACTTTGGTACAACAATAAAAAAAAATTGTGCAAAATTATACAGACACTAAAAAACTGGTCAGGCTTCATTGTAGGTGGAGTTTACATATTCAAATTTTGAACCATTTCACTGTTAATCCCATGTTTTTTATATAATTGGTTGTGTTGTTTTTAACATTGGCCTCTTTCCTTTCTTGTATATTTTGTTACTCCACCATTTTTATATTTTGTTAATTGGGACCTTTTAAGATACAGTTTGTTTGGGCATTATTGGGAGGCTGAATGTTGGGGGAAGACCTTAAAAGGCTTATAGGTTTAAGCAAATTCTTTTAGTTGTTCATGATGATAGAATAAACTCCCTGTAATCTGTAAGGATGTCATTGAAATAAGGGTTTTTTAGATGTTTACTTATGACTGAAAATTTTCCAGTATTTTTAGCCTTATTGTTGGCCTGTCTAGTGAATTACAGATTAATCTTGCCCAATTCTAAATATATTCTTGAAGACAAAGTAAACGAAATTATCCCAGTTCAGGCTGGCTTCAGACCTGGTATAGACTGCTGTGATTGATCTTCTGTCTTCCATCAAATTATGGAACATTGATCTTTACATCAACAGGGCACAATTCAAATTTCAGTGAATTCATAAGAATCTTCAACTATACACTCTGGGAAGATGTAAAAGAGAAAGGATCGTCATCCAAATCAATGTGACTTCTAAAGCACTGTTGCTTTGGGTGATGGCTCATGAGGACCACAGCAGAGAATTTATAGAAATGTTTACGCTTCAATAAGGAATGTGCTAAGGGCGTTTCTTGTCTTCAACTCTTTTCAAAATGTTCGTTCGTGCTGAAGATTCTTTAAAGTCGTAAGGGTGAGACGACGAACATTGCTTTTTATTGACTTTGGTTATGATGATTTTAACATTTCAGTGGGATTTTCCTAAAAAGTCCAATAAATGATTAATGGTGGTGGTGATACAATGTCCTAAACGGGTATGTTGAATATTCTTTTGGAAGACCAAATCGGAGTAGCTCAAACCCTATTTTACTTAGTGCCAACATAGTTTAAGAAATTATTTCTTTCAAATTCCTGGGATTGGTTGCCAAAGCTTACTTGAGAGTTTTGGAAGAAATTTCACTGTCGAATTTGAGTTCCTTGGACAGTATTTGTATAGCCTCAAGATGTATATGGTATTGGAGGAAAGTGTCCTTACAAGTAAGGCTCCGCGTTTGCAGCATAATCAGGGCTGCAACAAGGTGCCTAAAACTGGAGAAGGTCTCTACAACAGCTCTCGAGTCCCTTTTTGCAAGGTTGAACCATGTCAATACTTCAGCTAAGAAGTCATTCTAGAGTGTTAGTGACCATTGGTGTCCTGGAAACTGCAGAATAATTTCGAGGCTAGAGCATCCGAGTCTTCTTGATGATGATGGACAAAGAGATTTGATATCATGTGCTTCTGGAGTCACTTAAGCTGCTATGCTTTTATTTATCCGTTCTTTTAGATATGTATTCATGGAAATTTGACATTTTTTTTCTCAGCTCACTCTTAATAGATTAAAAAACTTGACCGAAATAGCCATTGATGTCGAACCCTTATGTACCCAACCATTATATCTTTGTTGCAGTAGTAGCTGCAACCTAGCCAAGAACAATCCCTGGGCCATTGTAACTGAAAAAAAGAATGGTTTGGAAAAGATAAATGCTAAACACTATTCTACTAAAAGAAATCCATGAGGATTTCAGAATTAAATAAAAAACACACCTGAATCCTCTCGAAAACGACCTCAGATCTAAAAGTATAAAAATGGAATTGTCATGTCCGAAAAACCTTTCTATACAGGTTTATGACTCAAAGCAAAAATTAAAGCCATAAAACTGACAGCATCGTTATGTCTCTATTTTTTGTCCCCATGCCCTTAGGTAGTATTAGATTGCTATACATATGTTAATTTGAGCCGGCTATTTTCTCCCAAAGAAAATCCCCCTCTCGCCGTAAATTTCTCCTCCCTCTTAGAAAATCCCCCATGGAAAGCTCCCGCACATGTACAAATCAGCAGCCAAAGAGAAAGTACAAAATAGGTACCTCAATTTGTCGATCAGATGTCCTAAGAGGTATCAAAAGAACCATATATCAAAAATAGTTTTGGGACAGGGCCTGGTAGGACTAGAGCTCTCAATTTCCGATCAAATGAGCTTCCTCTGAAACTTCTGTGACCACGAGGGAAAGATTCGGGAGGAGGAAGGGGTATCTCCTCTCCCATACGGAATAATATTTGCTTATTTTGGGGTTAAATGCTACCGTTTATTTTCAAAATAAAAGCTTAGACTAGAAATATTCCCAGAAATTAAGAGGGATTAAATATCAGCTGGCCTTGGACTTGACACAGTTTGACCAGTTTTTATCTTTTTAACTTTTTGATTGACTTTTTACAGTTAAATTATTGACTCATAAATGGTTTTTCATCATGATTTTACTTCTTCGTTGTTGTTTTTTGCATTTTTACCAGTTTTAGTGCAACCATATGATTTGTCGACTCCGAAGTCCGAATTCGGTCCTTTGTGGGCTTGCGATAGAGATTTTTTTGAAATATATATCTTCTCTTATCTCACTTCTGGTCAATACTATAGCAGTGTCTATAGTAAAGAACCATATTACCTCAATGTAATATTGAGGTAATATTGAGGTTTACATTGGTTTACCTCAATGTAAACCTCAATGTTTCTTTTTTATTTGTTTATTTATTTCTTTTTCCCAAATTTACTTCACATGGAAGGGGTGTTCGCATAAACTTTAAAATGGGCTCAGCCGATTGGAAATCGGAAGTTCTAGTGCACTTTTTAAAAGTCAAAAGTGGCAAGAGGGCAACTAGCCCCTTGCCCTCTTTTCCCCAAATGCATCCAGTCAAAATTGTCCAAAGGTCAAATAACTATGCCTTCGCGGTTGACCAAACCCTCCACAACCAATGGGCAAAGGTTGTGAATTATGCAAGTTGCTGTTGTTAACATCTAAGGTTCTTATGGAAGGGGCGCTTGTATAAACATCGTAGGAGGCTCATTCAACTTGAAATTGAAAGTACAAGTTCTTTTTTTAAGAGTCAAGAGTGACCAGAGGGTAACCAACCCCACACAAACTTTTTCCCCCAACGCTTCTGATCAAGATTTTGAGATAGAATTTTGTTTGAAATAGTCCGAATGTTAAGTAACTATGACTCTGGGTTTGAAAACCCCCTCCCCCAGATCCCAGGACAAGGGCTCTTAAGTTATACAAGCTGTTCATTTTTAATACACAAGGTTTTTATGGAAGGGTTTGTCGTATAAATCTTGAACATGACTCATTCGGCTGAAAATTGAAAGTTGTAGTTCCCTTTTTAAGACTCAAAAGTGATCAAAGGGTATCAAGACCGCTCCCCCCCTGCGTCTTTCCCCCCTCAAATACAAGTAATCAAAATTGTGAGATGGCCATTTTGTTCAAAACAGTCAGAAGGTCAAATAAATGTGCTTCTACTGTTGAAACCCTCTCCAGCCCTTGGAACAAGGGCTGTTGATTATGCAATATGCTTATTGTCAATATATAAGTTTTTTTATGGAAGAGGTGGTCGTATGAACTTTAGAGGAGGTTCTTTCGATTGAAAATTGGAAGTTTTAGAGCCCTTGTTAAGGGTCAAAGGTGATCGAAGGGTAACCAGTCCCCCATGCCCTTTTTCTCCAAATGTATCAGATCAAAATTTTGAGATTGCCTTTTTGTTCAAAATAGTTCAAAGGTTAAATAGCTATGCCTCCAGAGTTGACACACCTCCCCCTGGCACCGGGGCAAGGGCTATAAGTTTTTCATTCTGCCCATTGTTAACATATAAGGATTTTTATTGGAAAAGAGGACAAGTCTTATACTCGGACTCCAAAAAGGCTTAGGGTATTAAGGTGAAAATTTAAAGAAATGTTGAGAGGGATGTCGAGTGCAATCAGATCACATTATGAGCTTGCCGATTGTGAAAAGGGATTATCAGCAATATCTAAGGAACGACTAAGGGTATTAAGTTGAAAACTTCAAGGCATGTTGAGGAGACGTTGAAGAGAGATTTTAGGGTAATCACCCCAACCCTTGTTGCTGTTTTTTGGTACCCCCTCTGCTCAACATTGATCGAAATTAAGAATTTTCCTTTTTGTTCAAACTAGTCAAAAGGTCTAATAGGTATACTTCCAGGGATGGTGTCAGGCCCCATAGCCCCAGGGCAAGGATTGTAAATTGTGCAATTAGCCAGTTTTTTACTTGCAGGATGTATCATCAGGAAACGGGGAAATATTTGGCTCTGACTCCATCCGGAAAGTCTATGGGCATTAAATTGAAAATTTTGAGAATGTTGAGGCGCACGTTATGCTAAATCAAAAATCAGTTTTCATTCAGCATCCGCCAGTGACGGTCAAATATTATTTATCTGGACTATTGTTTCTCCTGTGTGTGTGGCTTTGTGCCAAAACTGATTTTTTTGTGAAGACTGGAAAAATAGCTGATTGCTTGGTTACAAAATAAGGATTATTTGAAGTTAAATTAATCGGACGTCGGCTATTGGATAGCATGGTGAGTGAAGAACTTATTTTTTCGCAAATCCTGATTTTTCTGCAATTCAATCATGTGAATGAAGTTGATGATTTGGAAGCTATTCGAATTGGGTGGAATTTTTTGACCCTTCATCTGTGTCAAAGACAGCCTTCTGGACTAAGATGTTGCTGGATGAATTGTGTCCGAGACGCTCATGAGCTAAGGCTACATAAAGTAGTATACGAGATATTATTGATAAAATGCGGATGTTTGATGACACAATCAAGACTATGCCGGTATTGTAATAAAGTCTCCAACTGCAGTTGCAGTCATCTTTATTGTGGCTTTCGTACATCTCTTCTCAGAAATGAGTTGAGCTGAACAACTTTTAAAAACAGTTTCAAATAGACTTGAATCATATGATTTAGATTCCCCGCAGCTGCCCATGCCAATTGCTCCAAACGAATCCGCTGCAGTCATTATTTCAAAAATCCCTGATTCACTGAATGACCCTTTAAAGCGAAAGGAAGTGCTTGACAAAACTACTACTACTACTACTACTACTAATAACTCACTGCAGCACCAAGCCACCTGAGGCCAACACAGCTTCGCACGGTCCTCCTCCAACCTAATCTATTTAAAGCCTCCCTCTTTACACCCTCCCAGGAAGTTCCCATTTCCTTAAAATCTTTATTTATGACATCCTCCCAACCCAGACAAGGACGACCTGCTTTCCGTGTAGCCCCAGACGGTTGGCCAAAAAGGACAATCTTCGGTATTCTGTCATCCTTCATCCGTAGAACGTGGCCTAGCCATCTCAACCTTTCTTTCACTATAGCCCCAGAAAGCGCGTAACCTACTGTTTGAAATACGGTCAGTCAGCCGGGTACCCAGAACAATCCGTAGGCAATTTCTCTGGAAAACATCTAGCAAATTTTCATCTGCTTTTCGGAGTGCCCATGCTTCAGAGCCATATTTGACCATTGTCATCACTGTAGCTTCCAATATTCTAAATAAAATGAATTGTGATTTTTGAAATTTGAATTGGATCTGGGGACATAGGGGGTTGGAGCGGGGAATTAGAAATCTTGGAAATCGGTAATCTTGGAAAACGCTTAGAGTGGAGAGATCGGGATGAAACTTGTTGGGAGGAATAAGAACAAGTTCTAGATACGTGATTGACATAATTGGGATGGATTTTCTCTCTTTGGGGGAGTGGCGGGGGGGTGTTCATTTGGAAAAATTAGAAAAATCGAGGTATTTTTAACTTAAAAACGGGTGACCAGATTATAATGAAACTTGATATCTAGAAGGAACTCATGTCTAGAGCTCTTATTTTAAATCCCGATCAGATCTGGTGACATTGGGGGGAGTCGGAGGGGGAAACCGGAAATCTTGGAAAACGCTTAGAGGGGAGAGATCAGGATGAAACTTGGTGGGTAAAATAAGCAAATTTCGTAGATATTTGATTAAAGTCATCGGACTAGATCCGCTCTTTATTGGGGAGTTAGGTTGATCCAGTGCTTTGATGAGTTTGGTGCTTCTGGATTTGCTAGGACGATGAAAATTGGTAGGCGTGTCAGGGACCTACACAAATTGACTTGATAAAGTTGTTTTCCCCGATTCGACCATCTGGGAGGCTGAAAGGAAAAAAAAAATAGAAAAAATGAGGTATTTTTAACTTACGAGTGGGTGGTCGGATCTTAATGAATTATGATATTTAGAAGGGCCTTGTGTTTCAGAGCTCTTATTCTAAATCCCGACCGGCAAGCCTCTGATTTTCTTTTTAAATCAATCTATTGACTCTTAGAATTTTTCTAGAGTTCATGCCATATGAGCTCTTGGCTCTTTCGACCTCGTCACAAGTGCCATATGAGCTCTTAGATCTTGTTATGCTATTTTGACCTGATCCTTTCTCTATTTTAGGAATGCTTGGAATGTTTATTTAGAGAGTTCGGAAAAATAATGAGGATCTACATTCAGAGCAGCCCAACTTCGAAAGTCAAAAAGGAGAGCTCTCACTTTTTCCCCGATGAACAGCCGAAACAGGTAACTAAGTCAGAAGTCTAAATAAAATAAGTATATGAATATAATCTTTTGTGTTGCATAAAAAAATACACCTGCCATAAAAGATTAGCTATTATCACGCAGCACAAATATTACATGCTTAGTGCAAGACTTCCCCGGAATGAATGAATGAGCATTAGATCCCCTTCCCTCCTATAGAAAGTTCAAAGAAAGTTAGGAATATCAGTATAGAAATTCGCTCTTCGAGGTTTCAGCCCCCCCCCTCTCAAGTACACACCTATGCACAGATTTGGCCCTCTTATATAATAATTGCTGTCCTATTATTCCGTTGATTTTGAATTAAAATCAAGTAGTTTTGGGTATTATGCCATGGCTAATTGTAGAAAATGCCAAGATAGATAGTCCAATTGAGTGAAAGGCAAATTTTGCATAAGCCCTTATTATGATTGAATAAAAATTACGTCTGTTCATTTGTTGGTAGATTTTTCATAATATCATCTTCATTAATATCAAACCTCAAATGAAGCAACTTGGTTAAGTGAAGCCTTAAAATAATTCTCTATATCGACCGTTTATTTTCTATGGATTACTTGCATCTTTAAATGTACTATCATGTGCTGCTAGGGCTTCTGAAGCTGGGAAGCTCAATATATAGTTTTTCGTTTTTTTTTTAAATTCATTGGCTGTTTTGATTTACTTATTCAATAGCACTTAGGCCTTCATTGGTCGGCCGAAATTGTTGTTTCGCTCTAAAAAGTGGCAGAAAACGTCACTTTGCTGCTGCATAATCTTTGCTGTTACTTAAAAAATATGAAGGAAGTTTGAATTTCTCTTCTAATTAGCCCTCTTCATCGAGTCGAAACTATAATTCCTAGGGAAAAGAAAACAACGAACCAACACGCATCCATGTTCATCCTTCTCATAAAATTGACAAAACCTCACATTTTCTTAGGTAGTAGCTTGAAACCTCTGCAATTGGAATCTCTGATATTCAGAATTCCATGATGTAATTTCCATCAGGATAATTTTTTGTGACGTTTTTCCACTTTTTGGAAAATCGTTCAAAATTTTCCAGGTTCGTAACTTAAAGTGGATAGCTTTTACCAACTTGTAAAATCCAATTCTAATCCAGGTGAAATCCAAGGGTCACTGTAAAAATTTGATTCGTATAGTGAATTTAATAATACTACAAAAAACACGCTGCAGCACCAAGCCGCCTAAGGCCAACACAGCTACGCATGCTCCTCCTCCATCCCAATCTGTTTAAAGTCTCCCTCTTTACACCCTCTCAGGAAGTTCCCATCACCTTTGAATCTTTCTTTATGACATACTCCTATCCCAACCGTGAATGACCTGCTTTCCGTTTATCCCGAGACGGTTCCGTCATCCATCATTTATCCCTCATCCGCTGAATGTGCCCTAACCGTCTCAATCTGTCTCTCATTAAAGCCCTATAGGGTGGAATTGAACCACAGTTTCCATACAGCCTAATGCTTGAAATACAGCCAGTCAGTCGTGTCCCCAGAACACTCCGCTGGCAATTTCTCTGGAAAACATCTAGCTTATCTTCATCCGCTTTTCGGAGGGCCCCTGCTTCTGACTCATACTTGATCACCATCATCACTTTAACTTCCAATGTTCTAATCTTGGCTTGCAGGATTTATTTTCCTGTTCTTCCAAACTTTATTTGACTGTAGAAAAACACCCTGAGCCTAGGCTACTCTACTTTTAAATTCTTCACTGCTCCCACCGTCTTTACTAATAATTCTACCAAGGTAAGTGAAACTGTCCACCTGACCAATCTCTTCGTTTCCCGACGTCACCTTTCTTTCTTTACTTATTCCCAGCCTTAACATTCATCATTCAAACCTGTTCTAGCACCCTGAACCCGCAAAACCTTTAAAAGTTCATTTATTTTGCTCACACTTTCATCTAGGATGGTTAAATCATCAGCACCATCTAAGCGTGGGAAAATTGTTCCTCCCCATTTGATTCTGTGTTCTCCCATTGCCTTTCCTGTACCCCTTAAGACAAATTCCATCAAAATGATCCCTGTAAAGGGGATAGAATACAATCTTGCTTAACTCCTGATTTAACATGAAACCAGCTGTTAACCTCATTTCCTACCTTAACTGCAGCAGTGTTATTTTCGTACATAACACAAATCACTTTAACACATTTGTCTTGTATACCATATAAGGATAAGACCTTTGCTAAAGCTCTTCTATCAACAGAATCGAACACTTGCTCATAATCTATAAATCTTAGGACCAAAGGTGTTTGATAACTCAGGCACTTCTCATTTATTAACCTAAGAGTGAAAATCTGGTCGACACGTCCTGTGTCTTTCCTAAAACCGTACTGTTCTCTACTTTCTCTACAACATTTCTTACTTTAAAAAGTATAATATTACTAAGTGATTTGCTACCTATAGATACCAGACTAATGCCTCGATAATTACCACACTCACTCCTATCATCCTTCTTATACAGTGGTTTAATTGAGGTTTTCCTAAAATTGCTTGATAAGTCCTCTTTTTCGAAAATCGTATCCACAATCTTCAATAACTTAATTCTAGCCTCAGAGCCATCATATTTAAGAAACTCATTTACCACATTATCATTACCTAGAGCCTTATTATTTTTTAATCCTTTTAGTACTGTTGCTAATTCTTCCTCACAAAGCAAATCTTCCTTTACATCCAAGGTATCACAAACTTTTTCATTTTCCTCTATATCTTTTCCTGCAACTCTATCTTAGTTTAGCACATTCTCAAAATGTTATGACCGTCTCTCGTTAACCCTATCATTATGACTAATTGTAGCTCCGTTCCTATCTTTAACTGGGACAGGTTCGGATTTGCTACTCCCTCTCAATTTATTAACATGCCAGTAATATATTTTACTATTATGCCGTCTAGCTGCATCTTCTAGGCCTCGGCAATTTTATCCATGGGCTCCACTTTGCACCTCCTTAGTTCATTTTTTAAGGCTTTCTCCACTTTCTTTAAAATCCTTTTGTTTTCACATGATCTATCACTCAGATAATCCTTGCGCGAACCTTTTCTCCTCTTTATTAAACATAAAGCTTTTTCCACTAATTTTCCTAGTTACGCTCCTAATTTTCTTCCCGAAGACACCATCAGCAACTTCACAAATTGTTGTCCTGAAATTATTCCATCCATCGGTCAAATTTTAAACTCTCCGGCTTAGCATTCAACTTTTCCTAGAAAGTTTCTCTCAAAGTCTCATCCTGAAGTCTACCAACATTATAACTTCCCGGGAGGTTGTTACCCTTCCGAATTTTTGGCTTTAAATTAACCCTAGACACTACTAGATGGTGACCTTCATTTTTAACATCAGTAACAACACTCCTATATACCCTAGCATCTTATCAAAGTCTCTTTTTTATTGTTTTGGTTACTACTAGTGTCAGTTGCTCATTACTTGCAATTTACCATGAACTGTTGCGTAAAGTTAAACGTCTTCAATTTACGAAATATATGGCTATTATAATCCTGGCTTAAAAAATAATAGTAGAGCTTAAGTGTGATAATTTTTAAATTAAAAAAAATTGTCGAACATAAAAAAATCAAAACCAAAAGCGCTAGTGGGGTATTTGTTGTTTAGGTAGATCTTACTCAAGAGTTCAGTAACTTACACCAGATTTTTTTTTGTACCAGAACTTCCAGACTTATATCAGGAGTTCTGGATCACGATACTCATATACCCTTTTGAGGTGACTTTAAAATGACAATTTTAAAATTTGCCAGAATAGGAGGAAAATACCTTGAAAACTTAGTTTAAAAAAATTATTTTCCTAGTTTGCACCATCAAGTGTCTGTAGGTTCTTGATGTTCTACTTTTTTGCACGAGAATTTGATTGACTTCTCATATCTTTCCTTCAATTTTCTTCGTTGCTCAACATATTTCTTTTAATTTTTCCTTCTCCTAGCTACATAGATCTTTTGATAAATGTATATTTTCTTGGAAACTTCCATTAAACAAGTTTCGAAAAGAGGTAACATTATGTTGAAAATCCTAGATGGTGCTTATCCTAGTAATATTGTTTAGCATTTTCCTTTTTTTAGGGTTTTAAGTTTGCTTATATTGTTTATCAGAAACTGTCACATGTGAAAGCAGCCTTGAATGCAGATAACAAACAAAGATTCTTTGTTGATAAAGAGAAGAACTACTTCACAGGAATAAAAAGTGAGATTAGTTTTATTTTTGTTATATTGCTATTTTGGCTTTAATTTATATTGTAATATTTTAGAAAATCTCTCTCCTTCTTTTTTTCCGGATGGTTTTTATTTTTACTAGGTAAAAAAAAGAATTTATGAGGAAGACTGGGGTCTTGCAATATCCATCTTGTTTGAAAATGTCAAGTTTTCTGGGGAACTAAAAAGTAGAAGAAATTTTTTTCAGCTAGCCATAAAAACAAATAATTAAATTTTCACAAGTATGAATTTTAAAGAAAAAAAAACAATTTGTAGTTAACATAATACTGAAAGATCTGATATTTTCGAGACTTAGATACAAAGACAATATACACGGTTTTTGTTTTAAACTTCATGTGGTTCACTAGAACGAATTGTTACTTACTAGTTATCACTAAAGTATTTTACTATAAGCTAATGCTTAATCCTAAATTATTCCAAATAATTAGTTGATTGCCTTAATGTTTTCCACCAGTTCCAAAATAGTTGTTTTCTAACCCTATCTTACATGACAAGAAGTAGAAATGCATTTTTCTTACCATCTGGGAGTCCTCTCTTTTACAATCCTGTAATATTGTAATTTTTGGTTGGCTTACCATCCGGAACTTACCATCATCATTAGCTTCCAATTATTTTTATTTAGTATCTTACAATCATCTTTTGGACCATGTGGAAATCTTCTAATTTTAATTGGCACAAAACAAGAAATTGAGTAACAAAAAAGAAAACTCAACATGTACTTGGCATGCGTACGCTCGATACTCTTATTCGGCTGCGAGACCTGGCCATTAAAGGCACAGGAAGAACGACAACTAGAAATTCTACAGCGTAGATGTCTTTATTTCTCTTATCCGGAGCTATTTGCAACATCAGACGGTCGCAACGAATCAGCGACCATGAGCTCATGAAGATATACGGATAAAAACTTACAATGTCAAGTATAACCAAGAAAAGGCGTCTGAAGTAGCTTGACCATGTAATACGGCACCCAGAAAAACCCTTACACGCCAGATCCTTACTGCAGTGCGTCTCTCCTCCTGGAAGAAAAAACCGTGAGGCCAGATCCAGTCATGGTAGAACGTCGTGACACAAGTACTTGTGGAATATGTCGTGGCTTTAGCTCATTCGTTTGCAGATAGAGAACAAATCACTTTGGCAAAACCTGATTCAACAGCTTTTTGGTGTCGAGTCGGGCTGAATAACCTGTGCCTCGTCTCAAGTAGGTACGTAGCTTATCACCATATTTTTACTATCTCGAAGTCTCTTTCTTATAGTCCGGCAATACTGTTACTTCAATCGGCTTACTATCATTTTTCTTTATTTTCTGGAAATCTTCTTTTTTGCCATCTGGTAACATTGATATTTCAATTTGCTTACCATCTGAAGCCTGCTGTCACCATTAGCTTACCATCATTTTTCTTTACCATCTGGAAAATTTATTTTTTTACCATATGGTAATTCTGTAATTTTAATTGGCCTACCATCTGGGGTTTACCATCACTAATGAAATGCTGCTATTTTCTCTACCTTCCGGAATTCCTCTTTTTTCAGTCTGATAGTTTTGTAAGTGTAATTCGCTGCGGTACATTTTGATTTCGTGGCATGTTTTGGCACTCTGCTTCTTCTGTGCGGTACTATATCTTTTATTGCTCAGTCCGAAATTGATTCGATTTGACAGTACCTTGCGATTCTTAGAAGTTTGAGGAGTATTGTAAGCGGAATTTATCGTGAACAGCCTTTGAACTAAAGCATAAAGCTTAGTTGTTTTTTGTATCTATCTGTATTGGGTGGTCCTCCGTGGTTTCAAATTCGCTAAAAAAAAATCAAGTGAAAAAATTTCGCAGTTTAACTGATGATTTAACGTACTTCTGCAAGATATGTACAAACCAGAGGAAGGGTGTAGGTTTACGCCATTGGTGAAGATCCGTAGGCTGTATCTCTTTAATTAATAGTGTCCATTCTGATCATTATGAACTTAACTGAGCCCTAGGGTTTAGCCTACTGCCTGACTTGATGTAAGGCAGTTCCTGGCACAGGTTAGGGATGAGGGTGTTTGCAAAACCAAACATATAGTAAAGACTTGTAAGAATGTTTTCAAGCCTATTTTTGTTGGTCAAATTACCGTGTCAATCAACTACAAACAAAAAACTATTGACAGGCTAAGAAGCAAAAAAATCTTTCTTACTGGAATCCATAGAACAAAAATGCAGCTGAATAGATGAATATAATTGGCGAAAGCTTACGGATCAAGGTATTGAAGCTTATGCTAGTGCTGTTCATTGTATCTTGTTGCTCCTGTACTGCTACATTGCACTGCATGTATTGCTCCTCTACTGCTAAGACGAACAGAAATAAAGTAATAATTCAAAATTAAAACGACCAGAAATTACTGCCAAATAATAAATGAAACCCAAAACGAAAATAAATTAAAATGCATAATCAAATAAAGAAAACAGGTACTGACATACACGAATAATAAAGCCTAAAATGAATGCTCAATTCAAACTGAAAACGAACAAAATTACTACGAACATAGTCAAGGGCATATCAGCTTTTGAAAACCAGGATTCGAATAGTGTCTTTAAGTTCACTATTACCATCAACATTCTTCTGAATGTTAACTGTTCTTCAAATACTGAAGGCGTGGCATTTTAACAACCTGGATGCATTTAATGTATTTTTATTTGGTATAGCATCCCCCTTAGCCAAGGGCATATCCGCTTTTGACAACCTGGATGTAAGTAGTGTCTTTAAGTTCAATATTCTTCTGAATTTTTCAGTACCCCTCCTTAACTGTTATTCAAATAATGAAGACGTGGCGTTTTGACAACCTGGATATAATGTCTTTACTTAGTATAACATCCCCTTTTAACTAAGGACTTACTTTAGCATACCCAGCATTACTTTAGCATA
Organism: Artemia franciscana; assembly: GCF_032884065.1. Taxonomy (NCBI): domain Eukaryota; kingdom Metazoa; phylum Arthropoda; class Branchiopoda; order Anostraca; family Artemiidae; genus Artemia; species Artemia franciscana. The sequence continues at coordinate 15,417,146 of NC_088866.1, forward strand.
TCCAGGACTTTTTTTAGGGGGGGGGGTATTTTTAGGGGGTGTTTGACAAACAAAAAACTCTAAAAAATGCATCAAAAATGTGTTTAAATGCATTTTTGTTACGTTTTTTATGAGGCGGACAGATTTTTTTTTTTTTTTGGGGGGGGGGGGTCAAATCAGGATACGGTTCCCCAGATACGGCCTTGCCCTTATCATTTCTTGAAAGTTTCAAATTTAGTAGTAGCAGCAGTTGCAGTAATAGTTGCAGTCATAAGTAGTCGAAATTGCAACCACAAATAGTCGCGCTCGTAATTTGTCGCAGATAGTGACAGACGCAGTCGCAAATAGTCTCAGTTAGAAGCAGTCATAGTTGCAGACACAAGTGGTTGCAGTATTTGCCACAAGTAGTTGCAGTTGCAGTTGCAAGTAGTCGAAGTACTAGTTGTAGCCCTGAAAGTTTAAAGTTAATACCCTTGGTTGTTCCTAAGATATTGCATGTACGTACTTTTGATAACCTTGATGTACATAGTGTCTTTGGATTTAGTTGAAAATCCCGCTCTTCATTCCCTGAAGTTTTTACACTTTTTGGATACACAGGATTAACCATGCCTACTTTTCCCAATAATAAATCCTATTGTACATATAAACAATGGGCAAATTCCATATTTTACGTTCATGCCATCCCCAGAGGCAAAGTTATTAGACCTTAACACAATGTCTCTCAAATTGTCGATCAATGTGAGGGAGGGGTATCCAGAAAGGGTGAGGGGGTGGTTGCTCTCCGATCACTTTTCAGTATTTCCCAAAAGTTTCAACTTATGACCCTCAGCAGTTCCTAAGATATTGCTGATTCGCCTTTATGACAGCTAGCAAGCACATACTGTGTTTGGATTTTTTCAACATCATCCTTAACGTTTTCTTGAAATTTTCACCTTAATACCCTAAGGCTTTTGGAGAACCAGGATTAGAACTCTCCCTCCCCCCCAAAAAAAAAACACGCAATGTAAATAATAGGCAAATTGTATAGTGTACAATACTTGCCCCAGGGACTGTGGAAGGTCATGTCATTTTTTGAGGCATTTCTATTTGACCTTGTACTATTTTGAAAAAACTGGTCGTCTGAAAATTTTGGTCGAATGTCTTGGGGATGTCTTTAGTCAAAAGGGTCGTGGGAAGGTGGTGGGCTGATTGCCCTCTGATCACTTTTGAATAATAAAGCTGCTCTAGAACTTTGAATTTCTAATGGAACAAACCCCCTCCGAAGTTTCTATGTCTAACTCTTTCATATGAAGTGACACTGAAAAAAGTAACAAAAAAAAATCATATATTGAAGTACTATAGCTCTTTATTATGCATCTGATCATGTCTTTTATGCAACTCAAACTTATCTTTCTATCTTCTGACTTAGAATTTGCTATACTTTAAATCATTTTATGTAACTGTATTCAACAGTACGAAATGTAATTTGTTTTTCGTTTTTAGAATGGATACAGCAATGTGAGGATAAATTAGTATCAAGGGATGAGCTACAAAGAGAAATAAATACATATTTAGAAGAGTATGACAAACAGAAAGCTATCCAGGAAGCCAAGAATAAACAAGGTGAAGCTGACGATGAAGGCTGGACTGTCGTGACCTCTAAGTATGCTTTAACTACTAGTAAAGAGTCAATTCTGTTTGTTTTGACCTGAGTCAAGCAAGACTTTGGTGTCTGAAATGGCGATACATCAAATTTCAGATTAAACTTAGATTATACACTGTTTAAAGTACCTGAAATTGATGAAATCATTCGATTTTCTGGTTATTGGTTTTCAACATGATTGAAGGTTTTTGGTTTTTCGATGATTCGTTATGGCCTTTTGCATCATCTTTTACTCACGTTTATGTTCAGAGGTTGTGATTTTATATATAAAATTTAAAAAAAGCTTATGTTTTAAAAATGTGTTCTACACATCTATTCGTTCGTTCCGATAACTGCGATTGCTTCATTCCTGTTTATCTGTTAAGAGTGGGTGGTAGATTTAATGCTTCAAATCTTATCATCCACAACGAAAACCCTAAAACTTCTAGATTTCCCTCCACCCTTCCTCTCTTTTTCGATTTGAGCCCCTTGTCAAGCGTTAGGCCGTGCTTTTCTTCTAAAAGAGCCTTCTAAATCTATAAAACGTTACTCATTCCTCGAAGGCTTTCCATCTAAGACACACGGATGAACATTTTTTTCTAAAACCTATACAGGAAAGTGATTGTCCGACAAAAGAAGATAATGGAGAGTAAAAATGATAATAATCGTAATCTGATCCATACAATTCTATCAACAGAAGGCTTTTTACCTCAACAAACATTTAGTTGAATGAGGGTCTACTGTAACATGATTCCTTTTTTCAAGAAAAACAAGCAGCACAATACCAATAAACTAACTGTGGATAGGCCGTGTCGTAATTAATATGTGCAAATAACGAAGCAATCTAAATAAGTACAATATTTAACCAAATATGATCAAATTAGATCATTCATGTTAAATAAGATACACTTTCATAGACATGGCCCAAATATGGTATCTTTTAATCAATCAATTAAGTATAAAATAATAAAAAATATTATAGTAATTAAAATACGGTCGCCATAAGACAAATTTGAGAACGAGCTCAAAAGTTGCGAGTACATTTGTTAAAAGATACAAGTTATGAATTTTTAAAAGTACAAAGAAAACTTAACACAAAGCTTTGGGAATGACGCTGTGACTTGGAGTAGACTGGTGTCAGTTTCGGAACTTCCACAGCCGCTTCTCTGGGGAGTCGAGACCTAAGAGGGACCAAGGAAGGCCGGAGGTAGTTTTTGCATATCGGATGGAGGGTGAGGGTTGAGCCAAGTTTTGGTCACAGATTTTTGTGATGGACAAACAGGGGGTCAAATTCAACTAATTTTAGATGAAAACAGCAAGGCAATTGGGAAGCTCCGTAGATGATTTGTGGTGATCTCTTCTGAATCCGTTCAATTTTGTCACTTTCTTTTTTTGTCGCAGTGAAATGACAAACAGAACATGCACATTCTAAAAGTGGATGGATGAACGTGCAGAAAATTAACTTTAGCATATCCTTTGGAACCCAGAATTTAATAAGATTTTTCAGCATTTGGATAGCAACGTTTGCCATTTTTACAATCATTCTTAGATTTCCATGCCAAGTTAGATCAGTAGATATCACTACCTCCTAGCAGGGTAGTGCTGTGGCTGAGGAGGTTTGGGTTTATAGGTGTTTCGATTACAGGTAGGTTTTTCGTTCGAAATGAAAATGTTGTTACTGATTATTTATCTTTATTTACTACCTTATTCTATTTTGATGCTTTAGAGGTAACTTGTCAAATATAATTGAAAGTTTAGGTTTTTACTCGCTCAGAATACTGACTCAGCTACGACAAGATCTTTTGCATACGTCCATCCTTTGTCTAGCCCGAGAGCTACGTCATTGATCATGAGGAAAAAGCATAAAGGACTGACCACTGCTCCTTGTGGCCACAGATAACTGGCAAAAAGATGACAAATTATTTTTGTACTTTATAATTTGTTCTCTTTTTGCTAAAATTTTTTTTTGCAATATTAGTAAGATTTTCAGGAATATTTTTTTCCTACGACATATCTTTTACAGCAAAATCTTTTCATCAACAAGATCGAGCGCTTTTTGAAAATCTATTGGAATTAGATTTATCCATTTCCCGTGCTCGTCTAAACTTTTTAAAACGAAAGCAATTAAACTCATGAAATAGTGAACAATTGGACATTTTGGAATGTTACTTAATTCCTTCTTATCAATTAATTAATTCTGCTAAACACCAAAACTGTCATAGACTCGGTTTAAAATCTGTATAGTAGTAATCGGCCTTGAATCAGAGGAATCATTAGCTGCCACCAGCCTTTAGTGCGTGAAATATTTTTCTAAGTCCTAATTTGAGCTATAGATCTGTTCTGATATTGTGTCTAGGCAACACCATAATTCTATGTGTTAGCCAAAACCCACCGTGCAGTATTTTGCCATTATTCCTGCAAGTTTCTGTTTCAACAGAAGTAATTACAATTTTACTGAAATACTTTTGATGGGGGAACCATTTTAAAGGTGGAATTCAGCATTTTTAAAGAATAGAATTCCTTAAAGCTGTGACCTGTTTTGTACCGCGCGATGATCACCTCACGTAACATTTCATGCGTTTCTTGTGCTTTTAGAGATGCAGAACGTAAAGTTCTGCTCCTTGTCATCTGTCATTTTTAGCCTCGTATCTTGTTTAGGCATTATTAAATCTAAAGAAAACCAAAGAAATGCCGAGATTCTGCAGCTGTTGCCTCTTAAAGACCAAAGATTGCTAATATAAACACTTGAAAGTAATGCGGTAAAGTAGAAAAGTGTAAACAAATAGAATAAGACGATTTAATACATCCAAAAGCTTAAATATTTTTTAAGACAGCATTGGCTCTAAATGACGTCTGATAAAAATAGAATATGATTTATTGGCTAAAATAGCACACAAGCTAGCATAAGCACGTCAGAAATATTACAATGATAAAATAAATGTAAAGGGATAAACATAATTACAAAGTTAAATCAATTATTAAATTGCGAAACAAAATAGGGAACGAAAGAGTTTTTGTACCTCATGGTCAACATTTGGGGACACAAGTCAAGTTGGGTATTTGGAGCTCTACGAGCATTAAGTCTTGTATTAGGAAGGATTGGGGGATTTTCTTTGAAGGAGGGAAGAAGACGTCGATGATAGTCAGAACTAAGGCACTTGTGCCCAAAGTTCATGGTAAGGAAGTGACGTCGTGAGTCAAATATAAAAATAATTAAGAAACCAATAATTAGACTAATATTTTGACGGCTTGAAGGAGATCCTTGGCAAAATATCTGCTTTGTCTTTTGTTTCTGCTTTTTTTTGAAAATCATCCTTGTTTGTGGGTTTCTTGATTACTTTTATATTTCGTCAAACATCCAAACGCTTTCCAAAGCTATTTCCAACAATTTATTTGCGCTAGCCCTTTCTGGAAACTTTGATTCTGGTGATTAGAAAATAAGGCCTGACGTCTTTCAAAACCTAGCACATTTTGTGTTTGTGACAGATTCTGCTGAATTAATAGCTACAGTATGGCCATACTGCTATTTTTTAATATTATCGGATCTGAATGTCGGTTTAATTTTTAATGTTAGTTTGAAAATTGATTCCTTATATTTTTGTACTGATCATTTTGTGCGTCATATTTCTGTTTTACTTTGTTTCTAAGGTTCCTTGTTCTTTTTTCCCCTTAATTGACATAAAAAACCCAATGTGGCTCCATTGAGCTTGTGACATCCAAACGCTTTCCAAAGCTATTTCCAACAATTTATTTGCGCTAGCCCTTTCTGGAAACTTCGATTCTGGTGATTCTTCATTAGTTTCTTTAAATCAGAGCAAGAACCATGTGTTCGATTTGTCTTTCGCTCTTAATTTGTTTTGGGCGAAACATACTGAACATCAAGTGTTCAGTATGTCAACTGAACAGGCTTCTGACATTTTGTTTTGTTTTAGGGGGCGCGCCGCTGTCATTGCGCGAACTGAGGCTACAGAACAAAAGATTAAGAAGAAAGAGAAGAAAAAGATGTCAGAGAAACAATTAGTCAATTTCTATACGTATCAACTGAAACAGTCCAAAATCCAGAGTAAGTACTCGAATAATTTTGTTTTGTTTTATGAATATTTCCGTTTCTTATCCTGTCATTTTGTGTCCATATTTCTATATTTTGTGTTTCAACCATTTATGTGTTTCAAACATATTTCTATTTCAACCGGTGCTGTGTCACCGAAAATAAAAATTAGGCTAAAAATTTGAAATTTTTGTTAGCATATCTTCCATTTCTTCGTTGGTAGACCCCCCCCCCCCGCCCAACACACGCTCAGAGTCGAGAGAATAGGGGAGGGGGGAGTTTGATTGAAGGTAGATAATGAACATTTTTTGTTCCCTCACCTAAGCCATTAGAAAAAAAAGACGTGCCAATGGAGATAAAAGCTTATTTATAAACGGCTGTAGAAACAAATATTTTTGATTATGAGAACATGTTAAATTTTATTGTTTCTTTTGTTTTCGTCACTATTGAACTTTTTTTTGAACAGAAGCTGTAGATAATATAAAGTACCATCTCCCGGCCACTAAAAAAAAAAAAAAAAAAAAATAGATCGGAATTTAAATACATGTAGTTTGGTTGAGGGGCTAATAAAACGCAAAAGAAGCATATACCATTTAAAGTGCTCACATAAGAAATTTTGTGAACATATAAAACTTCTATATTTTTCAGTTTCGACAATGAGAATACCAAAAAAAGGCATTTCACTGAAAATACCCCACAACAAGTATTTTTTCTAAATTGGGGGGGGGGGATCCCCCACCTCTCTAATTGCCGACACTACTACCAACCTACATCCCAAAACGGTGCGAATAGTTTCGCTAAAAAAAACTACTTGAACACCTTAAAATTCTGATCAGAGGTAGCAAGCCGATAACATAGGACCAGTGAAAAGTTAGCAAGGGAGTAAAAGGTACATTGCGTTAATTTTCTCCTTCCGAATATTCTCGTGTAGCTCTTGATCTTACGGAAAAAAATACATATATGATAATTTCTGAGAAATACAAGGAATATTCGAAAAACTACTACTCCTACTACTAAAACCTCACCGCAGCACTAAGCTGCCTGAGGCCAACACAGCTACACACGCTCCTCCTTCATCCCAATCTATTCAATGCCTCCCTGTTTAAAATTTCCCAGGAAGTTCTTATTTCCCTTAATTCGTTCCTTACGACATCCTCCCAACCCAATATGGGACGACCTGCATTTTTTTTAGCCCTAGATGGTTGGCCGAAAAGGACAATCATTGGTAATCTGTTATCCTTCATCTGAAGAACATGCCCTCGCCATCTCAACCTTTCGCTCATTATAGCCCTAGATGTTGACAGTGTAATTAGGAAAGGTAATGCTTCCCTTCAAACACTGTCCAAAATGCCTCGCTTTGGTTGCGATGTCAAGTCTCCTCCGTGCATATCTTTGTTATGTGCAACCAGTCTTGGAGTATGCCTGTCCTATGTGGGGCCCTTCAGTACTACACACTGCTCACCTGATGTACGACCTAGAGTCAGTGCAGAAAAGGGCAGTTAGGATTACCCTGGGTTCTAGAGATATTCCTTACCAAGAAGCACTCATTACACTAAACATCCAGTGCCCAAAACAAATGTGTGCTCTCATCATGAGGTTTGAAAAGCATTGCTTTTAGACCCAGCCCGTGTAGACATCTTGACCGCAGCCGGCCTGCCTGACAGCAGAACCAGACAGAAGTCCAAACTGATTCCTATACGTGCACGTTTAAACCGATATTATAGTTCTTTTTTTTCGCAACTGCAAATTAGCAAAGAGCTACAAAAGTTGTTTGATAAACCGTTCTCTTTCTCTCTCTCTCTCTTACCTGCTATTTCACAAACTACTTTCCTAGAATTATTCTATGTATCTTCTACATTGCCAAATTTTAAACCTTCTAGTTGAATATTCAACTGTTCCTGGAAACTTTCTCTGAAATTCTCATCCTGGAATTTATCAACTGTGTCTCTGTGCCACTACATTGCTTGGTACTAATGCTATATGTATTTTTACTTAGGAAATGGGAACTGCCTGGGAGGGTGTAAAGAGGGAGGCTTTGAATAGATTAGGATACAGGAGGAGCGTGCGTAGCTGTGTTGGCCTCAGGTGGCTTGATGCTGCGGTGAGTTTTTGTTAGTAGTAGTATACTCTTCACGCTAGTAATTTTCACATCTTTTTAATCAGATCTTTTATGCATCAAAGATCTGATTTCTCTAATTTTCCATCGTTTTTTCTAAGGGGAAAAAATGTCATATTTTCTTTCAATGAAATGTCAATTATAGCACGTTTATCGATGGAGATTAGTGAGAAAGAATTGACTGCTCTTTCATTTACTTTAAGACTTTAGATATTCTGCGAAGGTAGGTTAGCTGTCGGTCACAACTTTGGATTAAAACATTAAGTTTAGCTTAAAATCTAGTAGGTAAGTATGGATCTTGGATTACCCTTCCAGGCCCTAATATTGACAATATATCTTTTCTTGGAAGTTCCGTTGCTGCATGATGTCTGGAAAATGACTTTTTGAGAGCGGACTTTCTCTTACTTTCATCCTAGGGTCTGATGCGTCAATACTTTTGCAGCTATTGACACATATCGGGTGCGAACACAATTTACGAGGGGTCAGATCAAATGGCGAGTTTAACACGACAAAACTGTGCAGTACTATTAAAGCATTCTTTTATGAAATAGTTAGGATAGAAGATGCAATGTACCGATATTCTTGATCAAGTTATCCCCATAAAGTTACTTGTTGACTCTTTCAAAAGAAGATCTTAAAACCGCCATAAAAGACATCTGGTGCCGCGAATTTAGGAGTAAAATAAGCAAAGAATTTTTTATGAAAATTAATTATTCACATGTCAGAGCAAATATGGTATTCGCAAATAATTTTGTGCTGACTCACTTTTCGTTACTCTGTTTGGTGGGTAGAATTATTTACAGACGACATAGCACAGTGACGTAGGCAAATGAGTCTACGTCGGAAAAATTTTGGTCGTATCGCAAAAACGATTTTTTTCCAGAGAACACGCCAGTGTGTTCCTGAGGTACCCAACTTAAGTCTTGTAGTTGTCAATAACCGAAAATAACACTGATTGTTTGGTCAATAAGTGGTGATACTGAGCTTGTGAGCAAATTTTCCTGTTATTTCACAGGACATTGTGATGACGCACTAAAAATAAGATTGTAACAACTCCTTCATTTACCAAGTACTTTTGTAACCCAACGAAGGAGATGCAAACACATTGGAAAAGCAACAGTTTCTGAGAATCCTGAAATCCAAACAAAGTACTGGAAATTGAACAGAACTATCGATCCAGTGTCCTAGTTTGTGGGGATAGGGCAAAAATGTTGTTTAAAAACAATTGCTCGACCATAATGCCACAGTCAAGTTTTCTCTTTGCAGTTTTTCTATTAAAAGATCAGTCTAGTGCTATCGTACTGTATTATCTTGACAATGAGTAAAGTATTATAATTTTGTTGTAGAAAAGAAAAGGGTTATCTCTTTCTGTTGAATAAATTTCTCAGAAAATGGTCTTATATTTCTTTTTTTTTTGTAGATGTTGCACAACTAAGACAAAAATTTGAAGAAGACAAGAAAAGAATACAAGAATTGAAAAGTTCAAGGAAATTTCGACCTTACTGATCATATTACCAAAATATATATATGTTCCTTTTCTTTATTTGAAAAGAAAAACTCTTTTTCTTTATTCTTTATTTACATGAAGCGTAAGCTGGCTTATACAAAGTGTATTATGATTCTTATTTGGCGTTCAAAAGTAAAGGTACTTATGTAGTTACACCCAACCCAATAGCTCGCATCTCGCACAATTTTTGTTTCAATTTGCTTTTTGGGAAGGTATATACCTATTATTTGGTTTTGATACATTTGAAGGTACAAAAAAATTTGGCGTCCGCTACGGAGAGGGAAGGGTAAGTAAGAATAGGTTGTTAGAGCATGGTTATCTTCTTGGTTAAGAAAAGTTCTGCAAATTGAATTATCTTTATCTGACCGGACTAGAATTGTTACATTTAATGTAAATACAACAAAGGAATCTTTGATAATGAACAAAATTGTATAGAACAACACTTGGAAAAAGGTTATAAGAATATAATCAACAGGTATTTCAGTCACTGTCTTCGTAGTTGTAGCCTCTTCTTTGCGTTGTTCCGGAGCTACGAGGAAGGGAAGATTGTCTTGATAACGCCTCCTTTATAGACGACTGAGTAGTCCTTCCTCGCTGAAAAATAAATGCTGTACTTTTAAGACCATTTGTGAATGACAGTAAGAATAACTTATGGTCGTCACAGGGCGTATGTGCATTTTCTTTCAGTATTTTATACAAATATAAAAACACCATTTGCTGTCATATAGTTTGCGAAGATCGTAGTGTTTCAAGAGACAGAATAGGTCACCAATTTTGAAATCAAAAATGTAATTTGTTACTGTATGAAACTTGACAAAAAAAGGCGTTTCGTTTTTGGTTTTCAAATTGAGGGGCACAAAAAGCCATTCTAATGCCAATTGTTTGACTTGGAAAAAACTCCGTGCGCCACACAAAATAAGAAGTAATGTATATATGATAGCAACATCTTAAAGTACGAAGCACATCAAAATGAAAAACCAGAAAAAAATCCCCGGAAATAATTCACACGTGATCACTGTGCTTTATTGGGCATTCATACCTAAATAAAACAACAATATTATAACTAATACATCAATTATAAAAAAAAACTAATTTGACAGCAATTTTCATTCGTTAGAACTTTCAGAAAATTGTTTTCATTTTGAGTACATTTAAAAACAAATTAGTGTTTACTCATTCTTTTTTTGCACCTGTTTTCTTAGATAATCATCCCCACTGAAAATCTAAGCCAATTCTTTTTTTTATTACTTTCATACATATTATATCTTTACAACCACAAATTTTTGTTTTTGGCTGCAAAACAGAATTTTAATCAAATAATATTCAATAAATTAAAACATGTTTTCTTAGCCAATGATTGAAAAAAAAAAACTACTGTAATGAATGCGGAACTATTATTTTTATAAACAGTCTTCTATTATAATGCTATCTTATTGTTTAGAAAAGTCTTTAGCCTCGTAATATTGGCATTAGACATTGAAATGCTAAATTCTTTTTTAAATTTAGTAATATTCATTTTTGCATAACTTAGGCTAATTTAAATTAGAAGCTGATTAATCCTAAAAACTTACCTTAGCTCCAACCGACCTACCTCCTCTACCAGGAGGAGGAGAGGGAGGAATGGTTTCGTCCATATCAACATCTTCAATTCTTACATCATCTTCTAGTTCAATAACTGGAGCTGTGACACGGCCACCACCTCGAGCTTTACCCTTTGGAGACCGTGTCTTTGTTTCTCCTCGGCCTAAATAAAATAAAAATGAAAAAATGGCATTAAAAAAAAAGAAAAAGAAATATGTGATCGAAAATGAGGCACACTTGTCTTTTCAGTTTTTTTTTTTTTTTACTGCTAGCTAACGCATGTTAAAAAGTAAACACGATTTCAGCTTAGTTTAATGAATGTACTGGTTGTACCAATGGATACCCATAATTTAGCTCTGAAGGGGTTTACAACAACGGTAGGATTGTATAATAGTTTGTTTGGTATGAAACATGTAGTCTGCTAGACGACATGTAAATAAACTGAGGGAAGACAAGGCAGAGGGCATTCATCACCTGCCCCTCCTTAGAGGTTTTTAGCCCTCCCCCCTAGATTTCCAAACCTTTTTGTTTTTTTACTGAAAAATACCCTTTTTTGTATTTTCAAACAAAAATCTAAAAAAATTGCCCTGCCTAGACAGTAATGTTTTGAGTCTAGGGGTCAAAGCAGGCAACGTTTTGACCCCTCCTCAAAATATCGCAGATTGACACCACAGACAGTAGTGAAGCGCAATAGTGTATATATTTTTATACAAATGTTCCTTTTATATATTATACACACAAATGAAAAGAAAATTAACATATACGGGAGATGAAGATCGGAAGGTGTGGGGGGGGGAATAGTCCCCTTCCTTCTCTACCACCTTTAAACATCAACACAAAATTTTACCATTCCTTTTCAATACCTAAATTCCATAAGAATTTAAAATGAAGTTATTAAAAAGATTGTGGCTTTGTCTTAAGCTTTTATGACAGTTGATTTGGTTTTGTAGCTGTGAAAACACCCTACTTTTGTCACCCATTTCTTCCTTTAAAGTCTATTTCTTTTACATACATAGAACTAACAACTGTCTAAATAAAACCTCCAATCTTAGGAGACTGCTTGGTTTTCAGTAAAAAAAATAAAAACAAATGACACTACAGCTTTTTGAGGAATTGGGAGGGCTGAAATACCATCCTTATTTCCGGTAACTTACATTGGTTTTAAATTTGGCTTCATTGTACATTTTAATTTATTTTGGCTTAATTTAATTTCTTCAGTCATACTAATTTCTGCTCGGTTCAAAATTGAAAACTTGTGTACATTGAAAAATTGAAAGTATAAAAAAGTTAAAGTGCAAAATTGAAAAGCTGGTTGCCGCTTTTTTAAAGTTTTTAATTCGCACTTCAGTTCTGCTATATAGCCCTTGTTTTTAAATCAGTACAAAGCAAGGAGCATTCTTCGTCGATTCGGAGTAGCAATCAAGAAATTAGGTGACTCAGAATTACAACCCATCAGAGTTATAACCAATACAGCATTTGGTTATAATACACGATGGGAAGACAACTAACCTAATGTTAATGTAAATCGAAGACAGGCAGGATCAATACAAGATACTAGAGTATATAGGAATACTGTTCTGATGTTAAAAGTAAAGATCGCAAACTAGAAGTGTCTAGGGTTAAAAGCTGAAATTTCAGATGGGTAGCTACTTTCAGGGGAGCTATGACGTTGGTAGACCCAGGATGAGAATTTGAGAGAAACTGAAACAGTTAAATACTAAACTGGAGGGTTTAAAATTTGACAATATAGAAGATGGATGGAATAATTTTAGGAAAATAATTTTTGAAGCTGCTGACGGTATCTTACGGAAGACAGTTAGGAACGCAGCTAGGAATATTACTGAAAATGCTTTATTTTAATGGAGAGAAGAGGCTTGTACAAGAATAATCTGAGTGATAAATCTTACGAAAATGAGGAATGTAAAGAAAGTGGAGAAAGCATTAAAATTTTTACTAAGGAGGTGTGAAGTGGAGACCATGGATAAAAGTGCCAAGGATCTGGAAGATGCAGCTAGACGGCATAACAGTAAAATATTGTACTGGCATGTTAATAAACTGAGAGGGATTAGTCAATCTGGATTTGTCCCAATAAAAAAATAGGAACGGGCCACAATTGTTGATAAAGAAAGAGTTAAACAGAGATGGGCAGAACATTTTGAGAATGTGCTAAACTGGGATCGACTTACAGGAAAAAATATAGAGGAAAATGAAAAAGTTTGTGACACCTTGGATGTGAGGGAAAAATTATTTCTTGAGGTAGAAAGACAGTACTAAAAGAACCAAAAATAATTAGGCCCCAGGTGCTGATAAGTATGGTAAATAAGTTTCTTAGATATGGTGGCTCTGAGGTTAGAGGTAAGTTACTGAAGATTAGGAATAAGATTTTTTTAAATCTTAATTTGCACTCTCAGGTTAATAATTGATGGGTACTTGAATCATCAAACACCTTTAGCGAAGGTCTTATCCTCTTGAGGTATAGCAGACAAATTCATTAAAGTAACTAGTGTTATGTACGGGAATAAAATAAAAAACAAGTTTTTTCAACTGGAAGTAAGGAGCAACTCTAAAACTCAAAATGAACAGAAATTATTCCGTCTATGAAGGAGCTGCCCCCTTTTTAATACCTTGCTCTTCACGCTAAATGTTATCTCAAAAGGCATAGCTTTGGGACCTTCCAACTATGCTGAACAAAATGGCAATCTCAAACTTTGATCTAAATTTCCAATCCGAAATTGGGACTTGGGGGGCTAGTTGCAATCCAATGTTTTTGTCACTTAAAAAGGGGAGCTAGCAATTTTAATTTACGTTCTAATGAGCCCTCTCTCGACATCCTAGGACCACTGGTTTAATACGATCACCCTGAAAAAAAAAGACACCCATTAGTGATCTTTCTTCTGCCAAAAATACAAAATTCAATATTTTTGCAGATAGGAGCTAGAAACCTCCACAGCACGGTTCTCTGACACGCTGAATTTGATGATGTATATTTCATGGAAATTATTTGACGTTTAAGGTGTTTCACCACTTTTTCGAAAATCCAGCAAATTTTCTCAGGCTCATAGCCTTTCATGGGTAACACTAAGCTTAATGAATTTTATATGTTTGGAATCAGCATAATAAGCCGATCTTTACCGATTTCTGTGTTTTAGAATTTCGGTTACTTTTGAGCTGTGTCACTCCTTACTAACAATTCTTTACCACAAACTGTTTGATTACACTGCTGCAGTTAATGTAGGAAATGAGGTTATTAGCTGGTTTCGTATTAAACCAGAAGTTAAGCAGGTTTGTGTTCTATCCCCATTTATATGGATCATCTTGATAGATTTTGTCACAAGGAACACAGGTAAGGCAATGGGAGAACACGGAATCAAAAAGGGAAGAAAAATTTTCTGGGACTTAGATTATTATGAGAATTGAAACATCCTAGATGAAAGTGAGAGTAAAATGGACGAACTTTTAGAGATTTTGCGAGTTCAGGTTGCTAAAGGAGATTTGAAAATTAATTTTAAGAAGGCTAAGTCGCTAAGACTCGGAATAAGTGAAGATGAAAGGTGACGATTGGTAAAAAAAAAAAAACCCTCCTGGGAAACGAAAAGATTCTCCAAGTGGACAGCTTCACTCACCTTGGTAGTATTATTGGTAAAGACGGTAGGTACCGTGAAGATATTTAAAGTAGAATAGCCAAGGCTCAGGGTATTTTTTCACAATTGAAAAATATTTGGAAGAATAGGAAGACAAGTCTGTGAACCAAGATTACAATATTGGAAGCTACAGTAATTACAGTGGTCAAATATGGTTCTGAAGCATGGGCACTCCAAAAAAAAAATAGAGGAAGAATTGCTAGATATTTCCCAGAGAAATTTGCCAACAGACTGTTTTGGAAACCCGATTTATTGACCTTATTTCGAACAGTACACTGTGCGAACAGCGCAGTTCAATCCCGCTTTCCCAGGCTATAATGAGAGAAAAGCTGACATGGAAAGGGCACGTTCTGCGTATGAAGGATGACAGATTGCCCTTTTTAGCCGACCGAGGGCTAAACAGATAGCAGGCCGTCCACGGTTCGGGTGGGAGGATGTAAAGAAAGATTAAAAAGAAATGGAAACTTCCTGGGAGGGTTTGAAAAGGGAGGCTTTGGATGGATTGGGATGAATAAAGAACATGCGTAGCTGTGTTGGCCTCGGGCGGCTTGGTGCTACGGTGAGTTGTTAGTAGTAGCTTAGTAGTATATCTACTACCATTTAATTGTCAAAACCCAGAAATGTTTCACTTAAGAACATAAGCAATGAACGTTCGTTTTTTGAACCCCTTTATATTAGTGTTTTATAATAGTGTACGTAACCAAGTTCAACACTGAGTAGGTTGCAACTTTAAAACCAAAATACCAGAGAAATTAAACAGGAAAAGCACAAAAAAATTGAATAAAAATAAATGCACATGCTTCAGCAAAATACGATCCAATCAAGTAGCTGAGCTAACAAGAATACTACAAGTCCAAGTCCTAGCTGACCGGTTCACGTGACCAAGAAAATAATGAATGTCATTATCAATCTGATTGGGATGACAAAATATAAGGTTTCGGTTTTATGAGTCTCAAAGCTTTTAGTTTTTTGGTGTGCAGATACGAAAAAGTCAGGAAATCAAGCAAGTAGAGTGACGCGGAACCAGGTGAGACGGTTAACAATCAGCTTTCTTGCCATCGATCCAGAATGCGGCAGATCCAGAGGGAGGCCATTGGGCATGTGCCCCCCCCCCCCCCTGGAAGGTCAAAGTTGCACAGATTAAAGGGATGAAAGGCCAAAACACCGACAGGAAGGCCAAAATTTCGTTGGTGCCACCAATCATTAATCTTGTATTCGACCCAGTGTGCATTTTATGTTTGTGCAGTTTTCACTTCCAAGAAAAAAATAAAAAGGCAATAAAAATTTCAAGCATCCATCCCTTTGTAATGGGGTCTCTCTTCTTCCCCATCCGACCCATTTACACCTTCCCGAATTCTGGACCCACCACTGGTTAAGCAGCTGGGCTGAACTACAATACTACGGGTTCAAACTGATTCTAACCAATTAAATGGTAACACACTGAGAGAACTCAAAAAGTACCTCTTCCTCGTCCCCTCAATTTAGCCCTAGCAGCTGAAGTTGGTACAAAGTTTACATCATCATCTTCTTCATTCTCATCCTGAACTGTTCGGGCTCCACGATGACGTTTTGGGGTTTCCAATTCTTTCTTTAACTAAAATAACAGAATAAAACGGTTGTTAGTGAATTATTAAGTAACGTTCTGTCATTGTTAATACAATTTTGATCTGCAAGGTCAGTTCTACTGAATGACCAAAAAAAAAAAAAAACCGTTTTCTCTCAGATCTCCAGCCCCCATAATATAAGACCTGCTAATTCAGCATATAAGTGTAGGAGCTGATTGCAATTTTATTTCACTGTCAGCTTTGTATTTAAAATAAATAATCTAACTAAGAAAAGGTAGGCAATATAAGTATTTGGATGGATATATTTATATAACAATTTCGTGCATTAAACATTAATTCTGATTCTCAGAAATAAAACCTTAAGCAACAATATTTCAACTGAAATCTGTTAAATCCGTTCGACGTCTAACGGCTTCACTTTGAACACTAGAACAAAATTGATTCATCGCAAGACACTAGTCCAAACTCGATGATAACAAAGATAAGACTGGCTGTACCACATGAGAGGTTTAGTGCTGAATTTAAAACCGTCTATGAATAGAGCAGCCAAAGTGCCAGTTTCACAGGCGTTTACTAACAGAAAGCACACTTCGGGAGCTTCAGTCCCCATTGACTAAAGCCTTTAACGAGCTGCGTCATGAAAATTCCGAAAGACTTTATCTTTCAGAAGGGCATCAGAAAACACTACGTAATGTCTGAAGGAAATTTCTGGGTAGTCCAAGATCCTTACCACAAGAACGTTGCCGCAGTCATTTCTCGAAGTTATTTCAAGTTTGTCAAATTTTTATTTCACAGATCGCTTAAGTGTATTTAAAGTATTCCAATGGTACAATAAGAACGGTTTTATATTCTTCAGTCTAAACTGCTTGCGATTGCGACTTTGACTACTTATGACTGTGACCACCTGTGACTTCTTCCTGTGACTACTTCTTGTGTTGTATGACTGTGACTACTTCCAATTATGACTATTTACAACTACGACTATATAAGCACGCGAATACTTGCAACTACTTGCGAATGAATTTAATTACGATTGCTACTTTGATTTCTAGCAACTAGACTGTGACTACATGTGACAGCCACTGCGACTACTTGCAGCTGCAACTACTAATGATTATTTGCAACTGCGACTACTTAAGACTGCGAATACTTGCGCCTGTGACAACCTACGACTGCAAATGCAACCACCAAAAACCCCGAACACGAATGTAACTTAACTGCTTCTGTGGCTACTTGCGACTGTGAGTGCGAAAACTTATGACTGCTAATGCCAATACTCGTGATTGCAACTGCTTGTGACTGTGACTACAACTAGTAGTGCTATTGCTACTGAGACTACAAACACAACTGCCACTTCTACTAATACAATTAGAAGACAATATTCTAAATACCCTAGGTACCATAAGCTTGATGTATTATTATTAGGACCATTCATACTTGTTGTTATCGTAATGACCGCCATCCTCGTTGTACAATTTTCCCTCTCAAATCCACAGGAGATCCAACGATTGCACGTGGTGGATTTGCTTCCACGTACCCATTTGTAGAGCAGTTCTTTAGTAAAACTATAGAAGGTAAATAGCTACAGATAAATAGCATGGTACAAAGATGGCGAATTAGTTTCTAAATAACGAATTTGTCATCGTTATATCATGCTATTGGAAATATAAGTGAAATTAACTTGCTACCTTTATTATATAATGATTCTGTTTTAGTCTTAACACCAAAGGTAGAGAACGACAGAAATGCTAGATTATTACTCTTCACTTTCAAATCCATTGGAGATCCAACGAATCGAGGTGGATTTGGACCAACCCACCTATCCGTCCGTAATTTATATAGTAAATAAATAGCTAAGCATAAATAGCATGGTACAAAGATGGCGCATTGGTTTATAAATGACATATTTATCATCCTTATATCATGCTATTGGAGATATAAGTGAAATAAACTTGCCACCTTTATTATATAATGATTCCGTTTTATTCTAAAAACCAAAGGTAGAGCACGATAGAAATGCTGGATTATTGCTCTTCACTTTTAAATCCAATAGAGATCCAACGAATCGAGGTGGATTAGGACCAGCCCACCAACCCGTCCATAATTCATAGAGTGGATAAATAGCTAAGCATAAATAGCATAGCCCTAGAAAGCGGGATTCAACCAAATTTTTCGTGCAACCTACTGTTTGAAATACGATCAGTCAGCCGGGTAACCAGAACAATCCTTAGGCAATTTCTCTGGAAAACATCTAGTAAATTTTCGTCCGCTTTTCGGAGCACCCATGCTTCAGAGCCATATTTGACCACTGTCATCACTGTAGCTTACAATGTTCTAATCTTGGTTTGCAGATTTATCTTCCTATTCTTACAAACTTTTTTTAACTGTGAAAAACACCCTAAACCTTAGGTATTCTACTTTTGACATCTTCACTGCTCCCAGGTCTTTATTAACAATACTAGAAAGGTAAGTGAGGCTGCCCGCTTGATCAATCTTTTCGTTACCAACGTCACCTTTTCATCTGCAATTATTCCTAGCCTTTGTGACTTAGTCTTCCTAACATTAATTTTCAAACCCATTCTAGCACCCTGAACTCGCAAAACCTCTAAAAATTCATTCATTTTGCTCATACTTTCATCTAATATGCCTAAATCATCAGCATAATCTAAGTCAAGGAGAGTTTTGCCTCCCCATTTGATTCTGTGGTCTCCAATTGCCTCTCATGTGCTCCTTAAGACGAAGTCCATCAAAATGACCCATATAAAGGTGGACAGAACACAATCCTGCTTAACTCCTGATTTAATACAAAACCAGTTGCTAACCTCATTTCCTAGCTCAGCTGCAGCAGTATTATTCTCGTGCAGAGCACAAATCCCGTAGCTGTGTTGGCCTCAGGTGGCTTGGTGCTACAGTGAATCATTATTAGTAACAGTAGCATAAATAGCATGGTACAAAGACGGCGAATTGGTTTATAAATGACAGATTTACCATCATCATATCATTATTCTGTTTTATTCTTCACACCAAAGGTAGAGCACGAGTGAAATAAATATACAATGTTTATTGTAAAAAAAAAACTTTGATCAGAAGTCTTTGAAGGAAAAAGAGGCATGTGAGGAGGGATGGTTGCCCTCAAATTACTTCCGACACTTAAAAGTTTCATTATAAATTTCAATTTTCATCGAAGGAGCCCCTTCCGAGGCTTCTGAGTGAAAATAAATAGTACAGCGACAAGAAGCAAAAACCGACAAATCACAACGATAATATAAGAAAAAAAAATTGTGTTCATAAATGTGTATATAAAAAGCTGTAAAATCATAAGCAGCGCAATAGCTAAGCATAAGTAAAGAGCGAAGTGGTTTCTATGAGTCGTGTTTCTTTTTTTCACTAAGGCACTTCGTATGGAAGGAGTCGACGTCTAACCTTTTTCCACCAGTAAAAATGAAAACAAAAAATGAGAATGTATTCCTTTTTGAAAAAAAGTAGGATCAGTGGAGGATGATCAAAATCAGACCATTAGACGAGTTCGATTTAGTCGCGTGTAGATGGATAAAGAATTCGGTTAAAACTGATGAGGAGGAGATTTTCTTTTCGTTATTATACTTACAAGTTAAAGTATTTAACCATTTATTTATTCTATTTCCAATTTATGTAGTATTTATTTCAAAGTTATAGTTAAAATATATCATTTTTTTGTGATGGCTGGGATGAGGCGGTTAAGGTATCAGGCCTT
The DNA here is from genome assembly GCF_032884065.1 of Artemia franciscana. Lineage (NCBI taxonomy): Eukaryota > Metazoa > Arthropoda > Branchiopoda > Anostraca > Artemiidae > Artemia > Artemia franciscana. The sequence continues at coordinate 15,436,937 of NC_088866.1, forward strand.
TTTCTGTTCGTTTCAACAGGGTTCATTGAAGCATAATATAATTCTAAACTTTAAGATGGACTGTTTGATCACCTAAAAAATCAATCAAAAATGCTCTACTCTCAAACATCAACTGCAGCTCTCTGCAGAAGTTAAATATTTATCTACTCTTAAAAGCATGAACAATCACTTTTTGGACATAATTTCCTTGATATTTAAAGGAAGTAGTTGAGCCTGATGTGTAAAACTTTCAAAAATAAGCTTTAACATCAAGCTCTAAAAATCTTTGCAAGTTTCATTTACCTAGCTGAACTAATTCTATTTGAGCTATTAAAGAAGGTTCTTTTTTCAGAAAGCGATTATTGGCCCTAATTTTATTAAGATTTTTAACATTTGACAAAAGATTTATTCATTTTTTTTCTATTTAACACTTGAATAAACTATGTCTCGTTATATCCATTTTTGAAAAAAAATTATTTCTAATAATCCTGATGTAAAATTTAGCAATCATACCTCAGCTATATCTTCTTCGTCCTTTTTCTTTTCCTTCCTTTCACATTTAAATTGCTCAAGGAAAGCGTCAGTATTTGACTTCAAATCATCAAATGAACCCTCTTCAATATACGTCGAGTTCTTTTTCAAATAATCCATCGTCTTTTTCATTTGTATTCTAAAGATTAAAATCATATAAAAATTTTAATTTTTATTATATAAAATTTAGAACCATCGTCATACGAACTCCAAAAAATTATAATGATCGAAAGTATTGTGGCACGAGCATAGCATAGCCATCGGTCATCGCAAAGGACCGACTGAAAACAATACCTGAGGTCATCAGTCTAGCTTTTGATCCGGTTCTGTTCAATGAGTTCCACCGACCCATCTAGCAATTAGGGTAACAAAACAGTGGAAACGTTGGTTGTTGTTTTTTATTTTAATTGATTTTATCTTTATAGACATATAACACTCTTATTCCAAATAGGATTTACTTAAGTCATTGGTCCTAGATGTCCTTCTTGCAAGTAATACTGCGTGTTTTTTTAAGCGCGAAAAGGACCCTTATTCTTGTTCAAGTTATCACCCCATTACTGTTTTGGGTTTTTAAGTAATTTTTTTTGAACAGGTTTTACTACCTGATATAGTAAGGAAGTGTAATTTTCCGCCTTTCCAGTGTAGTTTTAGGAATGAGGTAGGTTGCAAGCATATCCAGATGGGTTGCTACCGATATGCAATACTCCTAGGGGTTTACTCAGTGTGACACCAGAGCAATTACTAGGGAAATCAATCGAGCTTATATACATGAATACGGCTAAATTTTTCTATTCGAAAGGAAAAAGGACTTGCAACAGAGCGGGATGAACAACAGAATGAGGGAGATCATGGCAAACATTCCCTTTATTGTTGGTTTCGACATTTTGAATGTATCAAAATTGGATGAGGGAGTTTCCTGTCAGTGTCAAAAGTGGTACTTACTGTGTATGTTAGATGAGCACATGAACGCTTTATATGATCTACGGGTTTATTTATCTGCCACTTCCCACATGGAAGAAGAGAGCAGGAGGCCAAAAGCAGACGTGGGTCACAACAGTAAAGTTTAATCAGGAGCCAATCGAAAGATTCATAAAATACAGCCATTACATGGATCATCAGTGGCTGGAGATCGTAGAGCCTGCGACCCTCCAGCGAAACCTCTGGAAGAAGATATGTCGTCGTCTGCTGGATGCCAAGATAAGCCTGGATGCAGCTTGAGCGTGCAACAAGTACAAGTAAGTAAGATATGTATTCCACTACAATAGAGATTGAAAATGATCGCCTCCAACACAGAGATTTTGCAGTACCACAAAAATCGTGTGTTTCAGCAGTGGTATGTCATAATACAGGCAAAAATTTCCAAGCCATTTCTGTATATTCCGCTATATTTCTAGTAAGTCAGAAAGAGCAATTCTTGCAATCGCCTGTTTACTACAATGACTCCCCTCAGCGACATCAGTACAAATTTGCTTCTGAAAAGATGGCTTCAAGGATAGCTATTAGTGTATCTGTATACCATGAAAAATAGTGAATTTCCCTGTTTCCATCATTGGAATTATCATTTCCATGAAGACTAGCTGTTTTTTGTATGCGTTAAATAGCTGAAATGATTTGAATCGTTTTAGCTAAGCAAAAGACATTATTTGTCAGTGATGTCAGTATTTGTGAGCGGGGTGGAACAAGCACTGTTTTCTGTCGGAACAAATTTTGAGACTATTCACTTTATAAAGTGTATTTCTTTAATATTCACCATTTTGAAACCTACCTTAGCAAGCAAATCACTTTACGACATAATGTTAGGCCATGAAGTAGTCAAGTATGTTAGGTTGATATAGAAAAAGGTCATTTTTCCTTTCATTTTTTGGATCAAATTGAGCTGGTTTTCACTAACATTATCTTGAATAGGGGAAGACTTGGAAGACAGCCGCTCTCCCATTTAAATCAAGAAAATACTGATCCAACTTTGCGGCAATCTTAAATACGCCATATTCCATTGCTTACATTTTGCGTGCTTATAAAAAAATATTTATAATATTTATAATTTATAAATGTTATAAATATTTATAATATTTATAATATATATTATAAATATTTATAATTATATTTATAATTATAATATTTATAATTTAATAATTGGCTCCGGTAGACTTTACAAATTCTCACCAGAATTAGGTTGTATACACATCTTAACCTGAGTTCCAAATAAGCTGAGAGATGCTAGACTGACATATTCATGACCATTACCTCTCAGATGGAAAAAACAAAATCTCATCTCCTGATGGACGATGCTGTGCGTGTGTTTTTGTTTTAAGCCAGTTATTTTTTTTATTTACATTTTCTTAGTCCAGTTAGATTTTTCCTAAACAATGTTACTATTATAACGACACCAGTCCTCAGAAAACTAATTCAACTCGGTAATTTTCTTTTAGATATAATCTATAATTTTCCAGCAGCAAATTAACTTATAATTGAGTGCTATAATTACTCATATTATTGTGATTATCAGTAACGATAGTGGGTGAAGTAAAGGTGCGAAAATTAGAATAGCCAAAGCGCAGGGTATTTTTTTGCAGATAGAAAGGATTGAAGGATTAGAAAGACAGATCTTCGAACTAAGATTAGAATAAGGGAAGCCACGGTAAAGACAATCGTCAGGTATGATCCTGAAATGCAGGAATTTATAAAGGTTCATGAAGATATGCTAAGTCTTTTCCCGAAACACCTTCGACTAAACCAATATAAACAACAAGCTGTAAAAAAAATGTGACTTGATCCCATTCTCTAGGGCTATAATAAGAGAAATATTTATATGGCTAGGCCACGTTTTATGGATGAAAGATGATAAATTGCAAAAATTGTACTTTTGCCCATTCATATGGGGCTAAATGAAAAGCAGGTCGTCCCAGAACGGGGTGAAAAGAGGTCACAAGAAAAGATTTAAAAACAAATTTTCACTTTACAAGGAGTAACGAGCAAAATGAATGAACTCAAGAAGTGCATTCTAGTGTTTCCTTGGGTATACAATATGTTGGAGCATAGAATATGTTTCCCGAAAAGCTGCAGTACAGCAGTTCCATTGGGTCTTTCAAAAAATAAAAACAAATAAAAATATAGCTAAAGATCAAAAAGTTATTGACAATTAAAATGAGACAAAATCTTAGATTTATGTTTTACCTATCAATATTATGGCACTTGATGTTTTTGATTTTTTTTTGTTAATTTAAATAGGTGAGATGGTAGAAAGCTCGGGAGGGAAAGGAGGAACCCTAGCGTTAGTATTAGATAAGCTTACATATTTAGGAGGCGTCTAGTTGCATCGAAGAGAAAAGTGAGAGCCATACTGTTATTTTAGTGAAGAATCTTTTATGGTTGTGGGTCTCAACGTGCGTTTTGTCATAAATTATCCGCACAATTTTTTTCCTTACACTCGTCTTAGGACAAGAATATAATACAGAAAGTATTTTAAGTTTAATTACCTCGTGTTTCTTTTTTTTTATAAGTTAAATCTCATTGTAGACTGAACCTTGAAAACATTTTTCATATATTTCGTGGTTAACAGCACTTAATACAAAGGTCCTTGTGCCTTTACGCACGCGAGAATTGAACCCTAGGTCACTTATCTCCAATCAAGATTGAAGCACTGGTTCAACGCAGGACATCTCATCCACATAGAAAAGATACATGTTACCACTTTAGAAAAAGGCATTATTTGATACCTATGACATTGTAAAGCCACCAGCTTAACGGTCGAATCTGGTGCTTTACCCTACTTAGTAGGCTAAAGACTTGGCAATCATCCCAATACTTACTCGACAATCTTCTCTAAAGCATCTTTATCTTCCTTGTCGGTAAAAAGACGAACGGCTTCTGAGAGACCTCTTTCGCTTAGTAAATGAAGTGGTTTTTCCGAGTTCTTAAAATAGTCTTCTACCAGACTCTCAACTCTTTCGTTTAAGGAGGCATTCTAAATAGATAAGTAAAAATTATATCACCTTAGGTATATTTATCTACAGTAGCTATGAAAGTAAACTAGAAATCCATTAGAAAAAGAAAGTGTAGAATAATAAGAATAAGTAAAAAAAGTAATAAAATTACACAGGAGATACAATAAAAGACATACGGAATGGGTTTTCCAATTTCTTCCGTAGGCAACAAAAACCTTTTTAAACTTGATATTTCACAAAGAAAAATAAAAACTTTAGGCTCTTAAATTGTGCTTTGTGTAAATATAGCCACTCTTGTTTTAAAAAGCGACCAGAATGAGTAGAAACCAGATTTTGATATGCATTCACTTTCTCAAGAGTGTGATAACCATTCAGAATGTACATTTGTAATACCCTCTCCCCTAACTCTAGATCATTCTATTTGGCAAACAAACGAGTCTACATAAAGACATAAATACAGCAAATACTCGTATAATACATCAGTGATATACGAGTGACGCTCGTTACTCGTAATATTCACTTTCTAAAAGTAATATTCTTCCTTCTTTTTTCGAAAAACTATATAACAGTTCGATCCTATATACGAGTCCTACACGTGGCATAGTTAGGTTTTTAAGGTTATTTAAGCAATAAAAGTAGTAAATTTAACTTCGATTCGATGTGAGATCTTAGCTTTGTTCTCAGTTGGAGGTAGGTAAGATATAAGGAAATAACCCGATACAGTTATTAAACAGTGTAAACAAAAAAGAGTAAGGACTAGGATGTTAATTAACTCAGACAAATAATTTTGATTAAATTTATAAATAGAGGATAAACAATTACAATGGATAAGCAAAAGTTCGGCATTTTGAAAATGATCTATCCAAACAACAATATAATATTTCATATGAACAATGGCCCCTACAACGACAGCAGCAAGTCCGAGATTTCCCTACTATTTTTAACGTATAAAGAGGTGAGGGAAGGTACTTCGAAGAAGTGACAGGCCTCAACAGGAACCCCTATTTATAACAGTTATTTTACAGAGGAATTGAGTGTAACATCTCTTTCGATAAAAGTGTGGGCAGGTGAACAAACAGGAACTATCAAGGAGGCTATTCAGTGAAAAATGGAACTTGAGGACAAATGGACCGGATGCAGCTGTGAGTCAAAGCATATTTGGCAACACGCTAAGTAATAAAATCCGCTCTAACTTTAAGGTTGATACGGTTGGCACTTAAAGAAATGAAACAATAAGCAATTTACTCGCATCATATTTAATCATTAGGATCCTGTTTCTATCTATGTCTTCCATAAACTGATCTTGAACATCTGAATTAGAAACAAATACTTTCTATAACATTCACTCAAAACCTCAGGTGCGTTTTGATCACCCAATCATACCCAGACTTGAGACTATACTATTTTTAATCAGTTTTACAGAATTTCATGTGTTTAGAGAATCAAATCTTTAGAAAATCTGTTTACAGGATTGGTTCTCATCATACACAAATAGCTATCGGCACTGATAGTTTGAACGAAAGGTTTTCATGGTCTCTGTCTTAACCTTTACTAGAAGTGTTTGCTAGCATAAAGTATTTGGGTATAAATTTGAATTGTTAGGAAAAAATTGAAAACATATTTAAAACAAAAAAGGGACTGTAAAACAGTCGTATCACATTTTGTAACTATTCAAGGACGACTTTCTACTTCATCACCACCCCATGCTTTCATTTTTAGCCTTGCAAAAATTCAGTTTTCCAGGCAGCAGGGAAAAAATTTCTTTTACTTTTAGGGTATGCGTCAATTAAAAGAATTTCTTTTAACAAGTTGGCTAAAGTCAGAACTATTTTATAATTCGTCGCATCCTCCAGTTTCAAGCTTCTAATAAACTTCTAGACATCAGATATATCGCACTGTCACGGCTAAAAGTTATATCCAACATTCTCCAACTCCTGAGGTAATTTCAAAATGCCAAAAAAAAATATTGCTATACAGATAAGATGATAAACAGATGATCTTTACGGCCCAGACCAAACATAACATACAAGAATAAAAACTGGCGCTAGTGCCTACCGAAAAACCCCCAATGCCGTTTAGCCTTTGGCGTTTTTTGGTATTTTTCAAAAGCGTAATAATAAAGCAAAATCAGTTTAATTAGTGCAACTGGCTAAATTACTGTAGCAATAAGTCTCTGGGTGTCGTGTTACCAAGCTAAGATCAAACACTCACAGACATCACAGAACTATTAGTTTTAAAGAAAATCACAACTGAAAAGTCAAAAAAATGCCAAGAAACACCACATGCTAGACGGTGTTGGTGTTTTCTGTTTGATAATAGCGCGAGTTTTCACTCTGACAAGTTGGCCATACTCTTTGATCCAGTTTTAGATATTCGAGAGACAAATATATTATTAAAAGCAAGATCAAGTGGGCAGCACAGATCAGGAGAAAACTGTGATTGAATATAAACTGCCCTTTTCATCATCCATTTGAAAACGGCTTACCAAACGGTTTTGGCAGTGAGAAATAAGCTCAAAAGTGTAAAAAGCCAGATAAGGCATAATCTTCAACGCTATGGTTAATTTTCCTACAAATACCAGACACCTGAAATAAAAGGCAACGAAATAAGAAAATGACGAACACTCACTCACTCACTAACTCACTAGATCACTCATTACTAACTCACTAACTCACAACACTCACTAAGAAAATGGATTTGGCATCTCGTTTGAAGTTTCAGACTCCAAGTGATCAAAATACACATAATAGGTTTTCTGTATACAACTAGGATTCTTCTTGAAAAGTTTATATGAAAAATATTTTAATCTTTATTCTTAGCTGTTTTAAGTCAAATCTAAGTGGTTGCAACAACAAAGGAGACATGTGCTATTTTTATCATCAATGAGTTTTACACACATTGTGGTCAAGCATACTTGGTGGAATAATTAGACGTTTCCTGAATTATAAAAAAAAATTTCCAGATTTCCCTTATAAACTCTGAAAAGAAACAAGAGTTTGGATCCTGGTAAAGAACAAAAATTAAAGATGAAAACGGACCTTAAAAAGATTTGGCATTGGTTTTGTTTCAATGTTCTGTCCGAAGTTTAAATGTCAAATTAACTACCATCATTGCAACTTGTCAGAAAGAGTACTTCAGTCCTAATTTTGTGGAATAAAATTTCTTGAATCCAATATTTTTTTTAAACACCAACATTATGGGAAAGGACTCGGACCCCTTAGGGGGCCCTACAACCAAGAAAAAGCAACTCCGACCGTTTTTCGTCAAAAATAGAAAAACTTAAGATTTTTTTATACCAAGGTTGGTAGCCTCTACATTTAAAGTTAGAGGAGTATTTTGATAATTCCGGTACCAAAAATACTAAAGGCATCTAAAATTAGAGATACCGATTGATACCTATGGGTTTAAGGATATTCAGTTAAGTAAAAGCATACAAGGGAAACAAGCCATCTACACAGGTCGAAGAAAATTAGGGTTAAAGCTTCCTCCATGTACTTCCTACGTCCCCCCAGGGTTTAAAAATATGAATTCTCAAGAATTAGAAATTCATTTTTGCTTTGAGATATCATTGGTTCTCTAACAGAAATTTATTGATACAGCATCCAAGGAGCACAGGGAGCTGCTTATCTTCAAGAAGAGCACATCATACGATTTATTTTGTTTGTTAGATTTCCTAAGGTTACATAGCAAATTGTTCCTTTTATTTTAATCCCAAAGATCATCGGTCAGGCTCAGACGACCCGATTTTAGCAGAAGACTATTATAAGGTATAAAAAAATAGAATAAGAAAGACAACTGTACGTTAGAAGCCTTCTTTCAATTAATTCTGTCTACCTTGAATCAATAAGCGGGACGTTACTTTCAAATTTCATAGGTAATAACTATCTAATTTTAACATTTTTTTTCGTAAGACTCTTTAATCCTCGTAATTTGAATTAAAAGTTGCTTCCACCTTTCCTTTTTTGCCTGAAGTTATAGTAAGAGTAGGAGTAGTAGTAGTAGTAGAAGTAGTAGGAATAGTAGTAGTAGTAGTACTACTACTACTACTACTACTGCTACTACGATTCCTACTCCTACTACTACTGCTGCTACTACTATTGCTATTACTACTACTAGCACTACTACTGCTACTACTATTATTACTGCTACTACTATATTAGGAGTCGCAGTAGTGAGAACTACTACTACAACTACTACTACTACTGCTTCTACTACTACTACTACTACTACTACTACTACTATTACTATTACTACTACTGCTACTCCTACTACCATTACTACTAATACTATTACTACTATTACTACTATTACCGTTTCTACTCCTCCTACTGCTACTACTACTACTACTACTACTACTACTACTACTACTACTACCACTACTGCTACTACAACTGCTACTATTACTACTACTACTGCTACTACTATTACTACTACTCCTACTACTACTATAGTAGTAGTAGTAGTAGTAGTAGGAGTAGTAGTAGTTGCAAACATTTTTTGTAGAGTCGTCTGTGCTTTTTGGCAAAGAAGCATAAAGCTAAACATACCTGAAAAGCGTCTTCAAGAGCATCAGCGTCTAGAATGCCTTCTTTGGACTGTTTACCCGGCAACACCTTCTTAAACTTCAAGATATCACTTGGATTAGCCACTAAATCTTGAAATCTTCGCCCAAATAATGTGGTGCTAATCATTTGGGATTCAAGCTCATACTCAATGTTCAGCCGGACAAGCGGCAATGTTGGCTGATCAGGGTGACCGGTGACTTTATTCTTTGACATTTCGATCAGGTTGTTTATCTGGAAAGAAATTTAAAATATATGATTAAACTGAGAACAATTCGTAATATACCAAGTTTATGTTACCAATAGATCAGCTCACTACCACGGTGGCAAATAATTACTCAGTCTCAGTTCGAAACGGAAGAGCATTCAGACACAAGTAACAGCTCCGGTCTCACAAACAGTTCCTTTAACTGAAAAATATTAACTTTGGTAGATTTGTCATTTAGAAAAGAAGAAGTTCAGCTGACCACTAGTCCTGTTCAAAGGATAAGTTCAAGAAATACTCATCTCTAAGAGTACCATATACCTCGACTCTAGGGTTCTCATGCATACTGAATGCTACATAATTTTGATCATGATTCCCTCCCCTTTTTTGAGGGTGTTTCTGAATTAAAACGTATTTTCTTATGCTAGTAAGTTTCGAAAGGTAACTTTAAACTTTTAGCACTTTGAGTCATCATAAAAAAATTTTTTTTTAAGCGTATATTGATGAGAGACTTATATTTTTAGAGTTTTGTCTTCTGTTGGCAAGGGCCACCCTACCTGCTACTCATTGCCATAAACTGTGCGATAAATAAATTTTATAACATTTGGACATTTTATACATCTATATTTTATAAAATTAGGGACAAATATTGAAGTGAAAACGCTTCATCTTTTTTTTTGCAACCAAATTCAGAGCCTGGGATACCTTTTTTTGTACAATGTGTCTACCACTGTAAGTAAGTATGACAGCGGCGTTGATCCCCATTTCGCGGCTCATCACCCAGGAAGTGCAATGAGGATGGGAGTTAGGGGCCAGCCATTCTGTACTTTCACACACCCTTCCTGCTTACCTTCCCCAGATTTTCCCAAGTACCCATTTAGAACTGGTTCGACTCTTGTTGAGCTTACAGAGCCACACTAATGACCCCCGTCCCAAACCAAATAGCAGGCTTCGCCAGGAGTCGAACCCGCGCCTTACCACTGTGACTTAAAGCAAACAAAAAATACAAGCAAATAACAATGATAAAATATACACATGCAGAAACAGCCAGAAGTACATCGTCAGTATACTGATATATTTTCTAAATCAAAAACGATATAAATTTACATTAAATCGGAACTAATGTTAGTATTAGTTTATGTTAAAATCAGAATTTTGGATATGTTAACACTGCAAGGATGAACTATAGCCTGAAGTATTGACAATAGGGTTTGACGAATTTTGTAGCGGAATGTATACACGCAGGGCGGGGAGGAGGACTTTCTAGCAATGTCAGAAACTTCTTAGTTGTCCTTAAAATTTCCATTTTTTCTCACATTCATCATTTTTCCCAATTTCGTCTTTTTTCCCAAAACAAATTCCTGCTTGCGTTGTGCGTAAGAAAGATAATGTTATTGCAATACTAATGTCAGACTATTATTAACACTAATCTTAAGAGTTCTAGTTGACCTAGCAAAATTGACAACGTTAGGATGCATTCACTATACCTTAGTTGAAACACAGCAATTCATAGTTCTAGGCAATTCGATACTAGGAACAGTAATGGACTGTAAAATAATGGTTTTTTTAAAAAATGTAAAAAAAAATTTTTTCTATGTAAATATCAAAATGTCATTTTCAGGAAAATACCAGTAAGGATATTTACCAAAATCTAGAAGGGATGCCCCACCCCAATTGACACCACCAAATTTACCATATTGACACAAACTAGTGAAACGGTCCGGACCTTAACTGTTTTACTCGTTTTATACGTGTTTTCCTCAATATGTGAATCTACAGACAATCTTGTAACTTTCAAGGCTTCTATTCATTGCTCCGGCACACGAAGCATGTCCTACAAAAAACCCCTTTCTTAAGTGTTTTTTTTTTGCAATACGCCTTAAAATCCATAATACATCTTAGTGCAATCTTAACAGAATTTAATACAATCTTAAAATTTCTTTCTAAATATATAGAATTCGCAGTAAATTCGTATCACCTAAGATGAGTTTCAAGTTTACTTTTGAATTTAAAAATTATTTACATTCAATTTTAGGGGCGTCATTGAAATCAGGGTGCAAACGTGAGGCCTAAAACTTGTATTGCTAAAAAAAAATTATTAGTACAAACTATTCAGTTTGCAGTTCGTAAACGATAGGAGTTTTTTATCCTTCTTCCCCCTGATCCACACGCCATATTTAGGATGGAAAATTTATGTCAGAAATGATGGCTGGAAGAAAAAGAGGAGCTAGTCTTCCAAAGTTAAGCTTAATGTAGTCTATTAAATCTTTCTTTTGGACAACCTGGACTAACTGGTGATGCAATCATGAAATTCAAAGCTAATATTTTTAAAGATAAGGTCTAAATATAATTTCTTCTTTTTTTTACAAATCTTCCCGTGCTTATGTGATATTTGAATTTTAAAATAGTAAAAGTAAATTACATAGTATCATTTTTAATACACTATCTAAAAGTCACATTAACGGTGTCTACTTTAAGCGAGTGCAGTTTCAGAAACCTCTTACTAATAAGACTTAACCTACAATGTTAGCATGACTTAAAACAAAATTAGTTAGTTTTGCAAGGAGCTTAAATAACCTCTTCAGCTATATGGTCAGATACAATGCTTTTACTCGTAGTTTCCTCTTTTTTTTTCTTTTTTTTTATTTAGTTATAGTCAGAAAGTGACTTAAATATATATCACTTTTGAACACAAACAATAGGTGGAACAATAGGAATTTTTTGTAAAACAGTGAAACTCTAACCTCAAATGAATATTTCGACCCTATATCCAAGGGTCGTCCTCAGCAAAACACGAAAGAATATATGAGAAAAACTGCAGTGAAATACAACCTTTAAAACTTTTTTTTTTAACAGTACCAGAATCCTCACTTCAACGAAGCTTAAGTAGGACTGAGAAATAAAATGAGGTGAAACGAGGCAATTTTATAAAAGTGAAATAAAAATAATTAAGAAAGCACTTTCAATGCTATTCTCGCATTTTTGGAAGCTAACCTCAAAGGTCTTTCAGTAACAGGTTCACTGGTATTGACTACTGGTTTTGTAATATAATTTGTCAACTCGTTTTTAAATAAATTCGTGTATAAAGTATTTAGTGTATTGTATTGCATAAGTATTGTATTGGCGGGGTAAATAAAACATGGCTGCTTAAAGCAGAATCAAAAGAGTTATTAGTGCTTTAGAATTTAAAGCTTTGGTTATGTAATCTTAAGTTGTTGTAGACGTTTTTTTTAAATTCTGGTTTTTCTACCGTTCTACCTGTTGTTTGAGTTTATGATGGAAAGGAAGTGTGGTCTTCGTCGCTATTTATATCAGTTTATTTTACAAAATGACCAATATTACCTCTTCAGCTATAAGATCAGAAATTTCTTCTTCAGAAGTGTCTTCCGATAATCCTGTGACGCTAAGATTGCCAATGATAAGTGGACGAACAGTTTTCAGGGGTACTTCTTCAATTTCAAACACCTTGTTCTTATGGAGACGCAGAATTCCGACTGCTTTCTGTTTCATCTCCCCAGGAACTAAAGATGTAGCTACGCTGCTACCTGCACCGTCCAATAAAAATTAAAAGATATTCAAGATGCAAAACATTAAAAATACTCCTTCTATTGGCTGTTGTCAACTGTACATAGATATTGATACTTTGGCTAGACACCCAACTATTGTTGCAGCAATAGCGGCAATCAAGCATAGAGTGAGCCACTGCCCATAGCAGCCGAAGTTAAAAACAAACGGGCTTTTAAAGAAAATGTTTGGTGACAAATATTTTTCATGTAACACTGTTTTAAAAATCTTATTTTTCATTTCTGATTGGATTTTATCAGTAATTTTCAAACACGTGAAGAAATTTTGAGAATTCTGAAAAGGAGCATAAAATCCCTAAGAAAAAATGACGGTCAACTGAAATAAAACTAAACCACTGAAATGGTCTTTGTCGGAAATTTTTCACTGGGGGGTTTGGAGGTCCCTACATTGAAAAATAAGGACACCTACAATTTTGATATGGGTAAAATTCATGTTTCTCCTTTTTATACATGACACCACAGAATTGGGATAGCACATTTTGGGTACCAAGAACTGGATTCACAAAACAGTTTGTAAAAGGGCTAGTGCTATGAGTTTTCCTTTTATAATCCAAGCACTACCATAGCGCACAGACTCAGTAGAGAGTGAAGTCTCAAGTGTTATTTCCCAACTCGCTAAATAGAAGAAACGATCTTATAAAGCTGAGAAAAGGACACATCCACCTCTAACTAATTTTTGAGCGACAAAACTTTCGGCAGAGCACTTAACCATCCTTAGCAAGACCACGGGCCAACAACCCATCGTGCGACAATTCCCGACAGCTATATTAACTGTGACAAAAAAGCCCTAAAAATAAACTGGGGATGAGATTTTGTGTGTAACCCCGAAGCAAGGACAGAAAAAAAAGACTAATTTAAAACATACGACAGATACATAATTTATGTAGAAAGGTGTTATAATTTCAAAGAATGAGAAACATTTACACTTTGCATATACATATATATGTATATCGATTTTAAATACATATTTAAAATCGCATCACCGTTTTTTAAACAAAAACAGAACGACATGGATTAGACTGGAATGTCAGATAACATTAATTTAAACAAAATTAAGAAGAGAGAAGGCGTACCAGGTTGACTAACATAGAAATCTTGCAACTGATTATACTCCTCCTTAACCAGACATTCATGTTCATGACCCCAAAAGACGAGGTTCATGAATTTGGGTAAAAATGACTCAGGTATATGGTTTTTCGGGCCATGAGCAACACGATTTTGATGAAGAACGAGAAGATTAAACCAGCTTTCTTTATCCTCTTGCGGTCGCATAAACCTACAAATCAAAATTTTCACAAATTATTATTTGGAAAAAAAATATAAGGAAAGAAAAGGTAAGCTTATAAGCCAAGGCTTCACATAATTTTTTTACCTTTCATTTTTTGGGGTGGGGGGGGGAACGGCTCACACATACTGCATTATGCAGAAACACAGCTCATTGAACAACTAATCATGTTAAATCAAAATCTTTTGTATCCATTAAACAAACAAAAAAAAAAAAACAGTAGAAGGATTGTTTTGCTTGACAAAAACAACATAAGACTTAGTACTTTTTATAATAGGATTTTTAATATAACTAGATAGATTAAATCGATCGTAGTTTAATGATTAAGGTCGGTTGGGAGTAAGAGGGGGGGGGGTATTTACTCTGGGAATTGTCTAATGGCTTTAATCTTTATTTCTAGTACCTAATCGAAACTCCAATAATTCTTCAAATTCTCCTATTTGTAATTGAAACACCTAATACGCGCAGTTAACGCTCAATTCTTTAAGTTTTTTGATTTATGTGCTAACATTTCAAACAGTTTGTAATAACAAACTGTAAGAATGGAGCAACATTAGTAACAGACACTCTAAAAATAGAACTTTGATAGCAATCGATATATCATCGGCTTATTATGTTGATTAAATAAAAAAAAACTAATTTTTTTAGCTGAAAGTAAGGAGCGACATTAAAACTTAAAACGAACAGAAATTACTCCATATATAAAATGGTTTGTCCCCTCCGCAATGCCTCGCTCTTTACGCTAAAGCTTTTAATTGTTTTAAAAAGCAGAATTGTGGCAAAGAGTCAAGTTTTTAATTGTTTTAAAAGTAGAATTGTGACAAAGAATCAAACTTTAGCGGCTCTCCGCACATAAATTATTAAAATGAAATTTGTATATTAATTCTTTTTTTGGCTAAATGGCTTTCTCTTAGTTTTGATCAGACGATTTTGAGAAATAAGGGGTGGAGAAGGAGGCCTAGTTGCCCTCCAATTTTTCGGTTGCTTAAAAAGGCAACTAGAACTTTTAATTTTTAACGAACGTTTTTATTAGTAAAAATTATACGTAACTTATAAATTAGCAACTTACGTAACAAACTTTCATAATCTTATATTTTTATTATGTATACAAGGGGGTTTGTATCCTCGTTAATACCTCGCTCTTTACACTAAATCTTAAGTTTTGTCCCAATTCTTTAAGAATGACCCCTGAATCAGAAAGGCCGTAGAATAAATAATTGAAAGTACTAAAAATACTTTAGCATAAAGAGCGAGGTATTTATCTCCTCCTAAATACCTCGCTCTTTATGCTAAAGTATTTTTAGAACCCCTCATATGCGTTATAATCTCTGTTCGTTTTAAGTTTCAATGCTACTCCTTCCTTTCATTTGAAAAAACGTTTTCATGTTTTTGAATTTTTCAAAATGTTTTTGAATATGTCCTTGAATTTTTCTTCCCCCATGACAGATTTCTCCAAGGAAAGATCCTCCAACATAGCCCCCTCCCCTCAGCCCCACCCCCAGAACAAAATAAAATCCCCCTGAAAACGTCTATACACTTCCCAATAACCATTACTATATGTAAACACTGGTCAAAGTTTGTAACTTGCAGCCCCTCTCCCAGGGATTGTGGGGGAGTAAATCATCCCCAAATACATAGTTATTATGGTTTTCGACTATGCTGAACAAAATGGCTATCTCAAAATTTTGATCCGTTGACATTGGGAAAAAATGAGCGTGGGAGGGGGCCTAGATGCCCTCCAATTTTTTTGGTCACTTAAAAAGGGCACTAGAACTTTTCATTTCCGTTAGAATGAGCCCTCTTGCGAAATTCTAGGACCACTTGGTCGATACGATGACCCCTGGAGAAAAAAAAAATAAATAAATAAACACGCACCCGTGATTTGTCTTCTGGCAAAAATACAAAATTCCACATTTTTGTAGATAGGATCTTGAAACTTCTACAGTAGGGTTCTCTGATACGCTGAATCTGATGGTGTGATTTTCGTTAAGATTATATGACTTTTAGGGGGTGTTTCCCCCTATTTTCTTAAGTAAGGCAAATTTTCTCAGGCTCGTAACTTTTCATCGGTAAGACTAAACTTGATGAAACTTATATATTTAAAATCAGCGTTAAATGCGATTCTTTTGGTGTAGCTATTGATATGAAAATTAAATTTTTTAGAGTTTTGGTTACTATTGAACTATTACCACGAACTGTTTGATTCCAGATATATAAGATTCACTGAGCTTAGTTTTACCCATAAAAGGCTAAGAAACTGCAAAAATTTGCCTGAAAGAGGGAGGAAACAAAATCAAACTATTAGATTTGACGTATCAGAAAACCCTGTTGTAGAGGTTTCAAGTCCCTATCTGAAAATTTGTTGAATTTTGTATTATTTGCCCGAAGAAAAATTACAGATACTTGTTAATTTGTTGTTTTTTTTTTCCAGGGACGATCGTATCGAACCAACGGTCCTAGAACATCGGGATATGGCTAATTTGAACGGAAAATAAAATTTCTGGTGTCCCTTTGATTTGAACAATAAGATTGGACAGCTAATAACCCCACTCCTACCTCCTTTTTTCCCAAAAAATTGTTCGATGAAAAGTTTTGGATAGCTATTTTGTTTAGCACAGTTGAAAAGTTCCAAAACTACATCTTTAGATTTAACATGCCCCACGCAAGCCCTGAGGATAGGTTGAAGTATGGCCCTGAAGATAGGATGGAAGTATGATAACAATAATTTGCTACGGATAATAAGGATAGCGTACAGTCTATGACAACCAGTTTCATAGCCACAAAGACAAATATAGGATGACAGAATGCATTTGACTTGTATAACTTGGGCTATAGATTTGCACATTAGGGGGGTGGAAGTAAGGTTAGGTTACTTTAGGTCACTTTACCTCACACCTCCCTAATGTGCAAATATATAGCTCAAATTATATCATTATAATATAATTATACTATTGAATATAAACTAGAGTATTATATTTTCATCATATTTTGATAAAGCAAATATTTCGATTAGATCACTGATAACCAATTTTCACTGATCGGGGTATAAGCCAATGGTACAACTTCCAGAAAATACAGGGAGGCAGGAAGGATTTTGTTCAATTATCTGGATAAAGATGCAAAAGACATTTCTCAAAATTTCAAGGGAAGTTTTCGCTTGATAAAAAAACAAAAAGTCAATCTAAACGTAGTTTTCCAGATCTGAGAGGGATTTCCCCCCTTCCTTTATGTGCACCTGTATAGAACATAGTAAAGAAACAAAACAATTATTAGTTACAATGATAAAGAGTATTATAGTTCTAGTGATTTCTAGTTTTCTATTCAATGATCTAGTGATTTATGTGCTTATTTAGTGATTTTTTTAAGAATCTAGTTATTTTTTCAACGGGTGGCAACCCTGCTTAATCGTAAAAGATAGTATGAGATCAGTTGAATTTACAATTTTCTTTGTGCGAATTGGAGTAGAGAGTCAACCAGATACTAAGCCATTCTGCAATTCACATTATACACTCCATATTTTATTAGATTAGGTATTCTCAAATTTCGGTATATCTACGTATATATTGACTCAAAGTTTTAAATAGGTTTGAATCTACATTATCTTGATCCTGGTTTGCGTGTAACTGAATCGTAGTAACTGAACCCCCGTGCAACTGAGCCCCCATGCAACTGAACCCTCTTGTAATTGACCCCTACTGCAACTGAACCCCATTTAACTAGACCGCCGTGCATCTCCACCTCGTTTAACTGAACACCCGTTAAACTCAACCCTCGTAAAACTGAGCCCCCAAGCAACTGAACTACCATGCAACTCAACTCTAGCTACCTGTCTAAGAGTCAAAAGTGATCTAAGGGCAACTATACCACCCTATGCCCTCTTTTCCCCAGATGTATCCGATATAAATTTTCAAATAGCCATTTTGTTCAAAATCGTCCAAAGATCAGAAAACAAAGACTTCGGGGTTGACACCGCAAACCTAGAGCCCTGGGGAAAGTGTTGTGAGCTATGCCCCTGGGACATATAAGATTTTAATGGAATAAGTGGTAAGCAGGGGGCTCATTTGCGCTTTACTGAAAACTTTACTGAAAAGGTGGTCGGAAAACATTTGGATGGGAGCCAAATGATTAGAAATTGAAAGTTTTAGCTTCCTTTTTAAGAGTCAAAAGCGATCAGATGGCAACTAACAACCCCCACGCCTACTTTTTCCCAACTGCATCCGATCAAATTTTTTAGATAGTCATTTTTTTCAAAACAGACCAAAGATCATTATGACAAATTTCCGGGGCTTATTAGGAGTCAAAAGGGACTGGAGGGCAACCCTTTCCTTCCCTCTTTTTCTCAGATGTATCCGATCCAATTTTTGAGATAGTCATTTTGCTAAAAACAGAGCAATGATCATATAATAAAAGCTCTAGGGTTGACAAAACCCCCTAGAGCCCGGGGACAAGTTGTAACTGACGCCCCCGGGGCTTAAAAGGTTTTTACAGAAAGGGTAGTCATACAAACTTCGGAGGGAGCTTATTTGATTAGAAATTGAAAGTTCTAGTTCAATTTTAAGAGTCAAGTATGATCGGAGGGCAACTAGACCCCTCCACGTCTTTTTTCCCCAAGTGAAATAGACCAAAGATCATACAACAAGGACTCCTAGGTTTAAACAACCCCCCAGAACCTAGAGACAGGTGTTGTAAGCTGGTAGTAAAGGAGTGGTAGTAAAAATTCCGGAGGGGGTTCATTCAATTGGAAATCAAAAGTTCTAGTGCCCTGTTTAAGAGTTTATAGTGATCGAAGGGCTATCAACCCCCTTTTTCGGACAACCAGCCGCACTCTTTTTTCACCAAATGCATCCAATCAAAACTCTGAGATAGCCATCTTATTCAAAATAGTCCAAAAGTCAAAGAACTATGCTCTCAGGTCCTGTGGTGGCGCAGTGGATTTGAACTTAACTTGGTAATACGGGACCCAGAGATCGAATCACGCTGCAGGAATGCACTGCAGGGCCGACGCAGGGACCATAGTAGTCGAGAAGCGTCGTTAATTCTTAAATAATAAAAAAATAACTATGCTCCCAGGGTTAAAAATACTCCCAATAGCCCCTGGGGCGAAGGCTGTGTGTTTTGAAAGTCGGCCATTGATAAAAATAAGGTTTTTTTCGGGAAAAGAAGGAAGTTTTTATTCTGGATCTCCAAAGTAATTCAACGATGTCTCCGAAGTTAATGAATCCTCCAAGGATCCCAGGGCGAAAACTGAAACTTATGGAAGCCACCCATTGCTAACATATAGGGTTTTTTTATTGGGAAAAGAAGACACGTTTGATCCTTTGCCTTCTCCAAAAAGACCTAGACTATTAAGGCGAAACTCTATGGAAATGTTGAGAGGGATAGCAAACGAAACCGATATCAATATCTAGGGAATGGGCAAGGGTATTAAGTTGTGACTTTCAAGGTATGTTGAGATGTAGCGGAGTGATTGTAGGGCAGCCCGTCCCACCACCCTTTTTGGGTGCCTCGTCGGCTAAATAGTGATCGAAATCTTTGAATAATCATTTTGTTCAAACTAGTCAAAAGGTCCAACAGCTATGCCTCCGGGAATGCCTTGCCTCCCATAGTCCCAGGGCAAAATTGTAAATTATGCAATTTGCCCATTTAATACATGCGGGTCTTATCATTAGGAAAAGAGGAAATGTTTGATTCTGGGTGTGTCCAAAAAGCCTAAGGTATTAAGGTGAAATTTTGAGAATGTTGAGGGGGATGTTAGACTAAATCAAAGGACATGTGGGTCCAATTTATCAAAAAGGGGAATCTTCAATATCGTCAGAAAGGCTGAGGTTATTACTGCAATTTGGAACTTTCAGACATGTTGAGGGGGATGTTGAAAAATAGTTGAGGGCTGGTCGTTATTAGCTATCCTCCATTCAAAAATATTTGATAAAAATTTTTAAATAAATAATTTCTTTTAAATAGTCCGAAGGTCAAATAGGTATTCCTATGGTGATGACATTACCACCCACAACATTTGAGAGGATGTCAAACACAAGCAAAACACAGTGTGTGCATGCTGGTTGTCAAAAGGGAGTATCAGCAATATCTAAGGATCTGCTGAGGGCATCAATTTGAAACTTTCATGTCATGTTAAGGGGGATGTCAAAGAGTGATTTGGGGGCAACCACCTCACCTTGCCCTTTTTAGATGCCCCCTCCGCACTGATCAAAATTTTGAAATAACAATTTGGTTCAAAATAGTCAAAAGATCCACTAGTTATGTGGAGGGATATTCGATTTTAGTTGCAGCGGCGGTTCTGGCCTCTCTTGCGCCTGGGGTACAATCTTTATCCCCCCCTCCATTTCCCCTAAAATTTTCAGACCAAGTTTTAGGAAACTTTTTACTAATTAACTAAGATTATTTTCAATATCTTAATTAACTAATAATTAATTTTCAATTAATTTATAATCTTTTTTATAAATGCCCTTAGCTGTTTCTATAATGTTGCAGATACGCGCTATTACTAACGTGGATGCACAATGTGTCTTCTGATTTATTTCAACATCCCCCTCAACATTTTTGGCCCATCCAGGATCAAATATTACCCGTTTTTATTTTCAAGTATAAATTCTATATGTAACTAAGATTAATTGGATGGAAGCTAGATAAAGCCCAACTTAAATGGAAAAATTATTAACTTTGCCATCTGCAAAACGATACAAACAAGCAGTATTCAGAAGGAGAAGCGTTTCCATTGGCTGCAAGTGACGAACATTATTTACAAAGGTGACTTTTTCAGCAGTAGTTGCATTCTTGTATAGCTTGATTATGTTAGCTGGTCAAACAGTTCGTGGTAACGAACTGTAGTAAGGAGCGACCCGGCTCAATAGTAACCAAAACTCTAAAAAATGGAATTTTGATACCAATACCTACATCAAAAGAATCGCATTTTAATGCTGATTTTAAATATATAAGTTTCATCAAGTTTAGTCTTACCCATCAAAAGTTACGAGCCTGAGAAAATTTGCGTTATTTTAGAAAATAGGGGGAAACGCCCCCTAGAAGTCATAGAATCTTGACGAAAATCACACCATCAGATTCAGCGTATCAGAGAACCCTACTGTAGAAGTTTCAAGCTCCTATCTACAAAAATGTGGAATTTTGTATTTTTTGCCAGAAGGCAGATCACGGATGCGTGTTAATTTGTTTTTTTGTTTTTTTGTTTTTTTTCCCAGGGGTGATCGTATCGACCCAGTTGTCTAGAATGTTGCAAGAGGGCTCATTCTAACGGAAATGAAAAGTTCTAGTGCCCTTTTTAAGTGACCAAAAAAATTGGAGGGCACCTAGGCCCCCTCCCACGCTAATTATTTTACCAAAGTCAACGGATCAAAATTCTGAGACAGCCATTTTATTCAACGTAGTCGAAACACCTTATAACTATGTCTTTGGGGACGACTTACTCCCCCACAGTCCCCGTGGGAGGGGCAACAAGTTACAAACTTTGACCAGTGCTTACATATAGTAATGGTTATTGGGAAGTGTACAGGCGTTTTCAGGAGGATTTTTTTTTGGTTGGGGGAGGGGTTGAGAAGAGGGGGATATTCTGGGAGAACTTTCCATCGATATTTTGTCATGGGGGAAGAAAATCTCCATGAAGGGAGCGCAGGATTTACTAGCATTATTTAAAAAAAAATGAAAAAATAAATATGAAAAAGTTCTTTCAGCTGGAAGTAAGGAGCAGCATTAAAACTTAAAACAAACAGAAATTATTACCCATTTGAGGGGCTCACCTCCTCCTAATACCTCTCTCTTTACGCTAAAGTATTTTTAGTAATTTCAACTATTTATTCTACGGCTTTTGTGATTCTGGGGTCATTCTTAATGAATTGGGACAAAATTTAAGCTTTAGTGTAAAGAGCGAGGATCTGACAAGGGGGCGAACCCCCTCATATATGTAATAAAAATATGAGAATACAAAAGTTCTTTACGTAAGCTAATTTATAAGTTACGTAGATCTTTTACTAATAAAAATATTCGTAAAAAATTAAAAATTCTAGTTGCCTTTTTAATTAACCAAAAAATTGGAGGGCAACTAGGCTTCCTCCCCCGCTCTTTTTTTCTCAAAATCATTCGATCAAAATTATGAGAAAGCCATTTAGCCAAAAAAAAAAAAAAATGCAAATTTTGTTTTAATTATTCCTCTGCGGAGAGCCAAAATCAAAACATGCATTGATTCAAAAACGTCCAGAAATTAAATAAAAAAAACAAGTTTTTTTAACTAAAAGTAAGGAGCGACATTAAAACTTAAAACGACCAGAAATTACTTCGTATATGAAAGAAGCTGCTTCCTCATCAACGCCTCGCTCTTTACGCTAAAGTTTGACTCTTTCTCTCAATTCTTCTTTTTAAAACAGTAAAAAACTTTAGCGTAAATAGCGAGGCGTTGATGAGGAAGCAGCCTCTTTCATATACGAAGTAATTTCTGGTCGTTTTAAGTTTTAATGTCGCTCCTTACTTTTAGTTAAAAAAACTTGTTTTTTTTTATTTAATTTTAGTAAAGAACGAATCCCAGTTACAATTGACGTCATTATGAAGTTTTATTAGAACGCCATTCCCGGTTATAACCTATGATTATGTCACTTTATCTTGTATAAAAGAAAAAACAGTTCTGTTAAAAATGGAATTTCTTTTTAACATAGTGTTTTTTTAATTGTAAAATCACATGAAAATAGCAATTTGTTTTAAAACGGGCCCTCAAAAAGCCTTCTATGATGTTACATTGCCTCGCTAGTAGCGGAGAAAAAAAAGGACACTTCAGCGATACCTATGCACAAAAAGTGATTTCTTTTCTTATCCAAGTCAGAGGACTGTAGCTTTTCTGAATAAGGCCTTCGGCCGGGACGATTTCTTTGGTGTACTTTTTGTTTCGATCACCATTCGATACCATTTTTTAGGGGTTTCAGGGTATTTTTCGAAATTCCCATAGACTTGTTTTCGTTATAACCTTCTACTTTAGAGACTAATCGAAATAATATTTACCATTCCAAAATCTGATACAAAGCACAGTTTTTTCTCACTTGCCATTTCTTTTAATCGTTTTTTTAGTTTTTGGTTACTATGGGCCGTTGTTCGTCCTTTACTAGGGGACTAAGATTATTAGTTTTGCCCATTCTTCTTTAAATACACCGACAACCTTTATTAAACGCAACAAGAACGATTTTAGTGAAGATCTACAACCCCAGTCAAAGTTTAAAAATGCCTGAAAAGTTGTTGAGGATAAAAATTCCAAAGAAGAAATAATAATGCATAAAGGTCATATAGTTCTTTACTAACAGGATGGAATGGAGGCCCTTTGAGTTTTAAGTCTGCTTATCTTAGGTTTTAATATGGCTCTTTACCTTTCTTTGAAAAGTTTTCTTTTAAACTAATCAAGTCTAGAACCAGATCTGGTTCTGTTATAGCAAAAACCAGCAAATAGTCTATATTAGAGGAATTGTCTGTCTCTATTAGGTTCATACTGCGAAACAAATATACTAATAACATACGCAGATAAAAATATGATTATGTTACTAACGATAATGTCGTCCCCAATACATCATAGCCATGTTAGATTTTCATAAAGAGTCATAATTTGCCGCTATAGGAATATAATAATCGCAAAAATAACTTCGGAGCTTGAAAATAAATCGGGATGCAACAAAAAATATTTACCCTACATTGATTTTTTAGTTCAATTTAACATAAAGAGACCTAGAGCTACGATTTTATCATTTAGACAAAACCGGTTTAAATTTCATTTGTAATTAAAACGATGCTTATTCGATTAACTGTAGAACATTCTGTGTTAGAACATTCTGTTTTTGAAAGAAACCAGAACCCCACGCTTTACCTGAAATTTTCATACAATGGCAAGAATTACTCCACTGACAAAGCGGAAAATGGCCTAAATCCCATCTGGAATTTCGGAGTAAATTTCGAAGTGAACGAAAATGAATTAATTGACGTGAAGTTCCGAATGAAAGAGCAAAGAAAGATGCTAGGACTAATAAATAGAGGTAAGCGAGTCGGCATTGGTGACATTACAATTAAAGAAGGGGAACTAAAAGCAGGTACATTCATCGTTGATATAAGAAAGAGCAGATCACAGAAACCTGTCGCTAAACTTCACATTAAGGTGGAGGAACTAGATTCTAATGCAGAAGAAACACCAGAAAATGACAATTTTTCACTGTCGTCAGTTGGCTCATCAACGACTATGGAGGAAGAAGAGCAGAAACAAGAAGAAAATGAGTTACTGCTGAAAGATATTAAGCAAGTAGCCCAAGTCAAAAAGCCTATCTTTGCTCTTTACAAGGATGGAGAAGGAAATCTTGGGCACATGAAGAGTGACAAAAATAAAGGAAGTAAAGATGATAGGAGCGAAACTGAAGAACAAGCGGAAGAAAACGCAGAACCAGTAAAAAATGAGACAGAAGAACAAAGCAAGGACAAAATTAAACAAGAAAATAAGGTTGAGACCGAAGAGAAACAGGCCAAGGATAACACTGAAATGACATTAAGTGAAGCCAAAAAGAAAGAAAATGTAAAGTTAATAAAGACCGAGGAAGGTAATTTAAACAGTAGTGACAATATAAAGAATAAGTCCGAATTACTCAACCCACCTAACTTGTCAAATGAAAACAATGAGACCGAGGAAATGAGCGGTACTGAAGAGCAAGGAAAAGAAAACCCAGAACCAGTTAAAAATGAGACAGAGGAAGAAAAAAGCAAGGAAAAAATTAAACAAGAAAGTGAGATTGACACTGGAGAGAAACTGGTAAAAGATGACAGTGAAATTACATTGAGCCAATCCAAAAAGAAATTAAATGCAAAATTAATAAAGACCGAGGAAGCTAATAACCAACCAATTAACTCGTCAAATGAAAAGAATAAGACCGAGGAAAAATCCAAATTATCCTTCCTTGTGGCTGTTTTAATAGTAGGTATTTCTACCGCAGCTTTTTTCTACTGGCCAAATCACTAGAAAGAGTGATAGTGACTCTTAATTACCGTTTGGTTCAAACTTATCAATGGGATGGCTACTGCTACGTCCTTTGATTCTCATTATGCAGAGATTACATTTGAAACTAAATTTTGGATGCAATGGCTCGCAACACCGAAAATTACCGAAAATTTTGTGTCTCTCTGATAGACTTGTAACTGACAGGACACGTAGACAAGGCGCGGTAGAACTGAATGATACCTATATGAAAATCAGTTGTGACACCTGAACCTGGGTCTACAGTCTTTTATTCTTCATATTAGCTGAGATTTACAGGATATACAAATAAGGACAAGGGGACCTCAAATAAGGATGAAAACATTACTTAGAGAGATATGACAGCTAAAGCTATTTGAAGAAAAAAACGTTCTAGTGAGGTATGACTGGCACACTGCCATTGCTAGTCACACGACCAGTGAAACATGTGAAATATCAGCACTCTGTCTTTAATTGAAGCATAATCCAGTGGAAGGAAGTTCCATAAAATTGACGTAGCAGCCGTGGCAGCAACCTAGTAAAGAGCAAACATCGACCAGTTCCCAATAGAGAGCACCTTATAGTAAACGTATATTTAAGTATATTTAAAAACATACTTTGAAAAAAAATTTAAGGCGACTTGAAAAAAATTGAAAAATATTTTACCTTGCATTGTTTTTATTTTTAATTCATTTAACATAAAGAGAGATAAACACTATTGAAGCTACGATTTTGTCTTTTAAACAAAACCGTTTTAACGGTGATATTCGATTTTGGATACAGCAGCTGCTCTGGCCTCTTTTGCGCCTGAGGCAAAAGCTTGATCATCCCCTCCCTCTGTCTCCCCCAAAATTTTCAGGCCAAATTTTAAGAACATTTTGATTTTTTAACTAAGATTACTTTCAATGTAATAATTAATGATTAATTTTCAATTATTATTGTTATATACAAGTTTTTGTAAACCGGAATTTTGGGTTCGTTTTAAAGATGATATTTTTTTTTTGTGGGAGCATGATGATGAATCTTGTGAGTCTTTCCTTCACTTGCTTAACTCCTTGGATCCAAAACTTAAGCTTACTCAGGAGTTAGAGGTAGAAAGGCGTCTTCCTTTCTTAGATGTCCTGGTTCACCGAAATGATACATGCTTCGAATTTAGAGTCTATAGAAAACCCATACATAGTGACCGTTACTTAAATCATTCCTCTAATCATTCTCCTTTGATGAAAAGAGGAGTGGTCACTTCTCTAGTTGCAAGTTTGTTCTCCACGTTTCCTGAATTCAGAGCTTGACCACTTTAGAGATATTTTATTTGGGAATGGTTATCCAATTAGTTTAATAAATTCTGTAATTGCAAAACGCATTAAAAAATTATCAGATACTGACACAGTAAACACAAATCAAAGGGAAAATTCAGTTTATCTTGATCTCCCGTATATTAAAGGGGTTTCACACCACATTTTCAAAAATCTAAAGTAAAATAATATCTTCACTTACTATAGACCCAGAAAGACTATCAGTTCCCAAACCTACCAAGGTAAAGACCCTATCCCGATAGGTGAAAAATCTGGTGTCTATAGAATTCCTTGCTCGTATGGTCTTTGGTACATCGGAACAACTGATCAACAACTTACGGATAGATAAACTCAGCACTCTACCTTAATAACACCGTTAAAAAGTGAAAAAAAAAAAAAACAGAAAATTTTGACTCTGCCCTCTCAAACCACATATTTAATAATCCAGACCATACTGTTTTAGTTAACCAAGCTAGCCTAATTTCGCATGACAAAGGTTTTGTCCAGCACTACAGAGAAGCTGTTGAAATTTATAAATACCAACATTTAGGTCTAGCTTTGAACAGAGATTCAGGTGATTTAAGAATAAATTAGTCGTATTCCGGTTTTCTCAAAAGAGAAGCCGATACTTTAGTAATCCCTGAAATAAACGTTGAACCACTTCCCAAATCACATAATCAAATGCATCATCAAACCCTTAGGTCTCAAAGGGTATCCGCAAGAAATGCAATGGTTAAAATCAGAAATCAGGTGACCTAATTCTCCAATTTATTCAATTGCTGCTTCGTTTGTTTGAGTGAATGAAAAGAAAAATTCTTTTATTTCTCAGTTGTTCGTTAGTATCCGTCGTTGGCAATTCAATTTTGTTTGGATTCTATGCATATCGCAGATATTGGCAAATAACCCACTTTATTGTTTGTAAGGTATTTGTTTTTAATCCCTTTAATTTTTGGTCTCTTAGTTTTTGGTCTTTTACTGAATTAGGCGGTTTCTTTCATTGGTTTTGTTGTACTTTCCGCACTTGTTTTTCTGTTTTTTTCCTTGATCTTATTATTTTATTCGCGCTGAAGACGAGAGGCGGTTGTTCCCTCGAAATATTCGCTTTCTGTGTTTTCTTCAGTATTTTCATTTGGCCTTTAAAAACCCCAAATTTTTGATCGTTTTCTTTCTTTATGTTATGGCAGGCCATTGTGGTTTAAGAAATTATCTTTGTTCAACATAGCTGAAAATTCCAACAACTACGCCTCTGGGGGTGACAAGACCCCACCCACTTGGGTAAGGTCTGTAGCTTAAGCAATTTGTTCATTATTTACATATGGTATTTGTGATTTGGAAAGGAGGGCATGTTTGATTCTTGGTATCCAAAAAGGATAAGGGTATTAAGTTGAAGCTTTTATTGAATCTTAAGGGGAGTGTCGCGCTAAATAAAAACACCCTATGTCCATGAAGCCTGTAAAAAAGGCATACCAGCAATATCCCAGAAATGGTTTAGGGTATTAAGTCGAAACTTACATGATACGATGAGCGGAGTGTTTAACCAACCAAGAGGGAAAATGTGCATGTTAATAACATTACTAGGACTATTTGAGACTACTACTAAAGTTAAGGGTAGTAAGGTGAAAATATCAGGGAGTGAAGATGGGAAACTTAAACTAAATCAAAAACTAAATGCAGTTGTAAAAGGGCGTACCAGCAATACCTCATGAACGGCTCTGAGTAAAATTTTGAAACTTTCGGGTATGCTCATGGGGACGTTGAACTAACCAAAAGGCATCATGCTAATACTAATACAGCTACTACTACTACAAAGACGACTGGCACTTTTTGGGGTCCCTTCCTATCTTAAACAGGGACAAGTCCAGATTGACTACTCCCTCTCAATTTATTAACATCTCAGTACAAGATATTACTATTATGCCGTCTGGCTGCATCTTCCACATTTATGGCAATTCCATCCAATTCATCTTTCTTTACATTCCTCTTATTCTCATATGATCTATCACCACAACAATTCTTGTACAGGCGCCTCCTCCTCTATATTAAGCATAAAGCATTTTTACTTATATTCCTAGCTGCGGTTTAACACTTCATTCCCTAAGACACTATCATCGACTTCAAGAACTATTTTCCTAAAATTATTCCACCCATCTTCTAAATTGTCAAATTTTAAACTCTCCAGTTTAGTATTTAACTGTTCTTGGAAAGTGTATCTCAAATTTTTATCTTGAAGTCTATCAGCGTCAACAACACGATGGAGCTTTTGAATGGATCATCTTGACACGCAATTACATCATGACTTTAAAAACAAACAAATCCAACAAGGTTGAACATGTAAAGATTCTAGTTTGTGTTTTACCCCAAGATATTGCCTCAATTTTGTTACGGGGGTTCAGTTACACGAGGATTCAGATGCACGGGGGTTCCGTTTAATGGGGTGTAGTTATACGGGAGTCCAGTTTGACGGGGATTTGGTTGCACGAGGATTCAGTAACAGGGGTTCGGCTTCTTGAAGTTGAGTTACAGTGGGGTTCAGTTGCAATGGAATCCTTGATCCCACGTTCCCAGATTTTGGTTCACCTTTAAGTTCCGTTTCTTAAAGATAGAACCATCTGTTCTAAGAAACAGCTTAAAGAAAGATAAGACACGGAAAACCTTTACTTAAATTACCTAAAGTTTTACCCTCTGGCAATACAATTTGTCTTACAATTTTAAATATTCACCCTTTTAGAAACAAGAAACCAGAAAGGAAAAATCTCGAGATTCTTCTTTGGCGTCATACCATTTTAGATGTCTGGGATTTTTACTTTACGCTCTAATCCTGTTTTTGTGGACATAAAAGATTCCCACATAACAAAAGAAGTATTTTATTTTATAAGTGTCTTTGTTGTAAAAATAGTAAATAAAGAGCAAATACATAACCCGTGGAGCAGCTTCGCCTTAAAATTGAGTTTAATGATCTAAAATTAACACATCTTAAATTTGCATTTTTTGCAAAAACCTCAAGCTAGTTAGAATTGTGTCACTCTCAAACTTCACTTCAACCAAACTTCAGCTAAAACTTTCCAAAGACTTTCCAACGTCTTAAACTTGCACGTGTTATAGCTCTCTTTAAAGAAGGTGACAGAAAGGATCCTGGGAACTACAGGCCGATCTCTCTTCTGTCAGTGTTCTCTAAGATATTTGAAAGAGCAATGCTCAAACGTCTGGTGAGATTTCTTGAAGCTAATTTTTTTTTTTCATCAGCATCAGTTTGGGTTTCGCGCAAAGTATTCTACAGAACATTCTTGTAATAGACTTCTTCAGTTTATACGACGATCTTTTAGATTCTAATCTTATTTCTGCAGCCATTTTTCTTGATGAAAAGAAAGCTTTTGACAGCCTAACACATAAGATTCTCATTGGTAAACTTTGTCATTTTGGTGTCCGTGGGGAAGCATTGTCTTGGTTCTCGTCATACCTAACTGACAGATCTATCGCCACAGAAGTTACAGACGAAAAAGTTCCAATTGAATACGGAGTACCCCAAGGTTCTATTCTTGGGCCAATCCTCTTTCTCATATATGTGAACGATCTCTACCGACTTTTTAACACCCCAATTAACAATGTTTGCTGTGGAATGTGTCACAAATCTTACTCTCAGAGTAAGTTGGTGTTCACACCTGATAGTCAAGAAGAATTAATAGCATTCGCAGATGACACTACTTTAGGTGCTGCAGCTCCGGATGAATCATCCCTTATTCTAAAGCTTCAAGCAATGACTGAGAAAATACTCTTTTGGTTTGACATAAATCAACTAACTTTAAATGTAAAAAAGTCCTACCTTCTTATTTTCTCGTAAAGGTGTGAGCTGCCCCACATTTACTGAGCTTCATACACCAAGAGGCTCCATAAGTCGTCCCCCGGATCGATATGTGCGATTCCTGGGAGTTCTTTTGGATGAAAATTCATCATTTAAGTGGCATGTTCAAATAATAAGAGTGAAAATTTACCGTGGACTTGGGATCATCCGAAAATTAAAGTGTTTATTCCCTTTCCCTATCCTCCGTCTTTTATACTTTTCTCTGATTTACCCTTATGTATGTTACTGTTCGTCTGTGTGGATGTCCACATTTCCCTCGGTACTTGCTCCTATTCACAATCCTTATGAGAAAGCGACAAGAATTCTCCAGTCGGCTACACATACTCCTCTTGACCTCCTCAAAATTAAAGATATTTATGTTTTATCTCTATCTTCGTTGGCATATCAATACTTCAAGGGAGATCTCCCATGTTGTTTTTCGGGACTGCTTAGACTAGTAGGGGAAGTAAATTTGTATATCGTTCGTAACCGGGAGGATGTGATGATTCCAGCTAGTCCCTCGGTTCGTTCAGACTTCGGCCTGGCTGTGACTGTGGGACGTGCTTGGAACTTGGTTCCCGCTGAGATCCGGCAGTCACGAACACTTGGCTCCTTTAAGAGACAGATGAAAAGTTTCTTATTAAAGGCTTCTTATTAAATGTTTCTTATGGTTTATTTATTATTTTATTTTCTTTTTTGGGTTGTTGTTTTGTTGGTGTTGTATCCTCGATGACGCGAAAATTTTAATTTGTATTTTATTATCGGGTGATGTGAGGGTCGCTGTTTCGTGGGGACTACCAGTGAGTTGATTTCTTTTCCTTACATATTTATATTTAGATGTTGGTTAGTATGTTTATGACAAGTTTTATGATTCTTTATTTATTGTATGCCGTTTCCCAAATAACGGGCCATTGAGCCCTTTGGGATATTGTTTTTGTTATTGTTATTTTATGAAATATGAAATAAATAGAGCTTGAACTATTAAAATTTTACTATATCATGAAACTATGAATTTATTCTATGAACTTAATTGTATGACATAGTATACAATTGAAGCAAAAACATGTGCCTTTTAACTTTATAAATTTCTCAGACTAAGCTTCATTCCCAATCATAAATTAAATAAAAAAAAACTTTATTAACGAAAAGTAAGGAGCGACATTAAAACTTAAAACGAACAGAAATTACTTCGTATATGAAAGGGGCTGCTTCCTCATCAACGTCCCACTCTTTACGCTACAGTTTGACTCTTTCTCTTAACTCTACTTTTTAAAACAGCAAAAAATTTAGCATAAAGAGCGGGGCGTTGATGAGGAAGCAGCCCCTTTCATATACGAAGTAATTTCTGTTCGTTTTAAGTTTTAATGTCGCTCCTTACTTTTCGTTACATTTTTATGGCACTTGGTATTAACCAAGTGACATATAGCAATCGCCAATTCTGTCGGTCGGTCTATCTGTCGGTCCCGGTTTTGCTACTTTAGGCACTTCCAGGTAAGCTAGGACGATGAAATTTGGCAGGCGTATCAGGGACGGGACCAACTTAAATTAGAAATAGAATAAATCGTTTTCCCAATTTGAACATCTGGGGGGAGTGGGGGAGGGGGGGGGGTTAATTCGGAAAAAATAGAAAAAATGAAGTATTTTTAACTTATGAATGGGTGATGGGACCTTGATGAAATTTGATGTTTGGGATGATATTGTGTCTCAGAGCTCTTATTTTAAATCCCGACCGGATCTGATGACACTGGGGGGAGTTGGAGGGGGGAAACCTAAAATCTTGGAAAACACTTAGAGTGGAGGGATTGGGATGAAACTTGATGGGAAAGATAGGCATAAGTCCCAAGTATGATTAACATAATCGGAACGGTTCCGCTCTCTTTGGGGTAGTTGGGGGGGGGTAATTCTGAAAAATTAGAAAAAATGAGGTATTTTTAACTTACGAACGGGTGATCGAATCTCAATGAAATTTGATGTTTAGAAGGGTATCGTGTCTTAGAGCTCTTATTTTAAATCCCGACCGGATCTGATGACATTGGGGGGGGGGAGTTGGGAGGGGAAAACCTAAAACTTGGAAAACACTTAGAGTGGAGGGATCGGGATGAAACTTGGTGGGAAAAATTAACACAAGTGCTAGATACATGATTGACATAAACGGAACGGATCCGCTCTCTTTGGGGTAGTGGGGGGGGGTATTATTTCTGAAAAATTAGAAAAAATGAGGTATTTTTAACTTACGAACGGGTGATCGGATCCCAATGAAATTTGATATTTAGAAGGATATCGTGGATGCTTCTCCTTACTTTCAGTTGAAAAACTTATTCATATTTATTTTTTCATAGTTTTTTTTAATAATGCCGGAAAATCCTGCGCTCCCTTCATGAAAATTTTCTTCCGCATGACAAATTCCTCCATGGAAAGTTCCCCCAACATATCCCCCTCCTATCAACCCCCCCCCCCCCCCCACAACCTAAAAATCCCCCTGAAAACGTCTGTACACTTCCAAATAACCATCACTATAAGTAAGCACTGGTAAAAGTTTGTAACTTGTGGCCCCTCCCACGGGGATTGTGGGGGAGTAGGTCGTCCCCAAAGACATAGTCATAAGGTTTTTTGACTACGCTGAATAAAATGGCTATCACGGAATTTTGGTTTGGTGACTTCGGGAAAGTAATTAGCATGGGAAGTGGCCTAGGTGCCCTCCAATTTTTTGGTCACTTAAAAAGGGCGCTAGAACTTTTCATTTCCATTAGAATGAGCCCTCTCGCAAGATTCTAGGACCACTGGGTCGATACGATCACCCCTGGAAAAAAAACAAACAAACACGCATCCGTGATCTGCCTTCTGGCAAAAAATACAAAATTCCACATTTTTGTAGATAGGAGCTTGAAACTTCTACAATAGGGTTCTTTGATACGCTGAATCTTATGGTGTGATTTTCGTTAAGATTCTATGATTCTTTTAGGGGTTGTTTCCCCCTATTTTGTAAAACAAGGCAAATTTTCACGGGCTCGTAACTTTTGATGGGTAATATATATTTACATATAACCATATATATTTAAAATCAGCATTAAAATGCGATTCTTTTGATGTAACTATTGATATCAAAATTCCAATTTTTAGAGTTTTGGTTACTATTGAGCCGGGTCACTCCTTACAATTCGTTACCACGAACTGTTTGATCAAATTAAGAAATATAGATAAGAAAATAACGAGAAAGGTTTTTAAACTGTTTTGTTCTAATCGTCATTTGTATAATTATATATTACATATTACATATACATATACATATTTTCATCATATGTTTTCACATATTTTTCACATGACATGTTTTCATTTTTAAGCATTCCACTGGAAAATTTTCCGCCTTAGATAAAGTTTACCCATTAAAGGAATATTTGGATCTCCAACGAAGTTTCGTCGGCATACAAAAAAGTTACAATAAAAGCATACAATAGCTACAAAAGCATACAATAGTTAAAAAAATTGACTTACGTAACCTTAGACTCACTAAACAATCGATGCAATCTATCATCCTTGATAGCACTAAGACCAAAAAGTGCCAAGCTGATTTCCCCTTTGCGAAACAATAATGGTCTCACGTGAATTTCCTTGAGCGACTCTATCTTGCCAAAATAATTGACAAGAGCAGCAGTACTTAGCAAATCTAAGGAGCAAAATTGACCAAGACCTAGAAGAAGACAACACTCTACTCTTTTTGCATGTGGAGAGTGGCCCATAAATGTTGGTGAAATAGCTAGGAGCTAAAAGGAACATTAATCTACCACCTTTAAGAAAAACTCAATTGAGGATTGAGAATGGTTATAATCGTTATTATAAAATAATTTATTGATATATATGGCGTGATAGGATATCTTAGTAGGCTGCAAAATTATTCGTTGTCCACTTTTTGGACTTAGTCTTATTACTTGGCACTACAATTCTCTCTGTACTCAAGCCACATTCTTGTATATGCTTTTCTAAGCACCAATGCATAGGCGCCATTATTTCCGACCAATCATAGCTACCTGTACAGAAGAACTAATATCTGATTGGTATAAATTAATAGTGGCTAGACATCATCGTCTAGCCAAGCATCCGTATATCTGACTCACGTGGAACTGTCATTATCAGTATATTCCTAGAACAATAAATAGCATAAAATATCTTACTAAGTACAAAACAAGGATACTTAAATCAAATCATGGAATACAAGATAAAGAAAGAGATAGGCTACTGTACACAAAATTTTGACTCAAGAACTTTTCACTCTTTTTAATTGCTTAAAATTTAAACTTTGTTTTAAACTTTCCATTCTTTTTAGCAACCTAAAAATCCGCACAGTAACCAGTCAGATTTTGAGTAGGCGGTAATGTTGGCCTCCCTTTCTGATCTATACTTCAGGACTAATAAGATTGGCTTTCGAAATACATCACAGACGTAAAGTAATGAAATAAAATCAGACTTTTACAACACAATTACAAGAATAGTAATCTCTCTTCCTTTGCTTCGATTAGAGCAGTTACAACGTTTTTCTTTAGAGACGTACCACACAAAAAGTTAATTTTGAAATACAAAATTGCTAAGCAGGCATAAAATCTACCTGTATTATTCAAAAACAATTTTTTAAAAAAAGAAAATTTGAGGAAACAATTCTAATGAATAATCTCATGGGTACTAAAAAGAAATTGTCCATGAATTAATTGAAGATAACCAGATTTAAGCATTAATACATTCCTAAATAGGGGGTTGGGTGAGTACAAAATTAACCCTATGTTCACAAATTTAAAACAAATAATTATACATAACATAAAAGAAAACTAGCAGCCAAATAAATTCAGCATGGATTCAAAAAGCATACAAGGCAAGCTTCTAAAAAAACAAGCATTGCGATAATGGATTATTTAAACTTAAGAAAGAACTGTATGGCACGAATCAATAGCTGAGGCTGAGCTTTTAAGAGATAACGAAGCCAAGACACTACCACTGCAGCCAGCTACAGTTATCTCCAGGAGTTAAAACTCGTGACATTTTTATCTATTATTATTCCCAAGGGATCATTGTTGCCAGTGTGGAAAGTATTGTTTGACAATAAAGAACGTGTAGTGGGGCATTTTCGCTTTCCAGTGTTGTCGAATCATTGATACCCTACGTTACAACAAGTCACTGTTGCCAAACTATTACTTACGGGAGCTAGCCAAATATTATGAGATTACCAAAGATTCTAATTAGACAAGGCAGAAGAGGGGCAGTTAACAGTCACAAATGTCTTCGTACCAGCCGGGAAAGGTTTCCCTTAAACTGCGTGGATCAGGTGAACGGGGACTACTACTTCTCTAGCTACTTGGACTCACCAAATTTTGCGTCAGTCAGTTTTCAGATATCAATTAGTGAAAACCGTGTACAATATATTTTTTGCCCTGTGTTAAACTATTTTCAAACAATACTGAAGAAGGGAAATATCAAGCGTGATACTGCTGTGAATATGGGAGCCAATTTTTCTCTCGAAAGGCGACATACTGAGGCTGTAAAAGTGCTGAAGAATCACTGTGATGAGGATCAAACAGTTCGTTGTAACACCTGTAAGTAAGGAGCCACTTGGTTCAATAGTAAGAGAAACTTCACAAAAAAAATTGGTAACAATTAATAAGTAAGTAGTAAGACGGCACTAGACCCTTAAGGTCCAAACCGGCGGTGCTGATCTCCGTTTCATGGCCCTTCAGCCAGGAAGTGCAATGGGAGGTTGGGGGCCAACCATCCTGTGCGTTCGCACACCCTTCCTGCTTACCTTCCCAAGATTTCTCCAGGTACCCATTTAGAGCTGGGTCGACTCTGGCTGAGCTTACAGTCACGCCACTGACCCCCGTCCCAAACTAAATAACTGGTCACAACTGGGATTGAGCCCATGCCCCTTAGACACAGGATTCTCACGCCAGGTTGGAATTGGATTTTTATGCTAGTTACAAATCCATAAAATTCATTAGCTTTAATGCTACCCATCAAAAGCTACAAGCCTGTGACCATTTGCCTGATTTTCGAAGAAGGGAAAAAACAGACCCAAAGAGTCAAACAGTTTAAAAAAAAACCACAAAATCAGCTTCAGCATATCAGGAAACTCTACTGTAGAGGTTACAAGCTCTTATCAACAAAAACATGAATTTTATATTTTTACCGGACAAAAAATCACGAAGACATGTTTATTTGTTTTTTTTTCCGGAGGTGATCACATTGAACCAATGGCCATAGAAGAGCGAAAGAGGGCTATCTGAACGAAAAGTAAAAGTTTTAGTACCCTTTCTAAATGTCCAAAAAGATAGGAGGGAAACTTAAAAGCTCCTTTTTCCCCATCTCGAAATCAAAATTTTGAGATCGCCATTCGGTCCGGCGTAGTTCAATGGTCCAATAATTATCCCTCTGGGTATGACATGACCCCACCTCCCACAGCCCTGGGGACAGGGATGTAAGTTTTACAATTTGGCCATTGGTTACATATAGTATTTGAAAACATTTTGGAAAATACACATTTTTGGAAATATAAGAAAACTTTTTCAGAGGGAGGAGGGCACGGGGAGAATTTTCCTTCGGGGGGAAAGTTTCAGGTGGAATTTCCCATGAGAAATATTAAACGGAAAGGGGGGATTCCTTGGCTTGATTTGACAAACGGTCTGAAGTATAAAAAAAAGAAGTTTTTTTTCAAATGAAATTACGGAGCAACATTAGAACATGAAACGAAGATTAAATGTCCCGTGAATTAGGGGGGCTGCCCCTTCCTCATTCCTCAGTCTTTACACTAAGTTTAAATTTCTTCCCAATTCTGGGGCGACTCCTGAAAAGCAAGGGCAATTGAATTTAAAAGAAAAGTATTTTTAAAGAGCTTCAAGAATTTAAGATGAAATTTAAGACTAGCTTAAAGAGCAAGGGCTGACGAAGGGGCAACCTCCCTCGTACAGGGAATATATTCTCCCTGTTTCACGTTTTAATGTTGTTCCTCGACTTCAATTGAAGAGTTTTAACGTTTTCTTTTTATTTAATACTGTAAAGGATACTCGACCCTCCAGACAGCTTTAACCAGTGTTTAGACAGCAGCACCTGCCCCCATCCCCTCGATTGAAACTGACGTTCCTGTTATAATCAGAAATCTGTCGGTTGGCAAAGTTCACTCGTGTGTCAAAAAGAAAAAAAATCATAGATTCAGGTGGTGCACTGGGCACTGTATCAAAGTTAATCTCTTGAAAAGATGCCCTTTTGTTGTACCTAATGGCTGATTTGAATACTACTATGAAAGTCCAAATCTCAAACTGAGCAGCCAAGAGTTGACTGATATGGTGCCAAAACAAATTGCTTTGCCGTTGCTCAGTATGTGCCCCTAGACAATAGCGACGAGGAAATATCTGCTAAAGCTGTGGACGTTAATAAAACTAAGAGATTTAGCAAAAAAGGGTCCGTCAAGCTATCATTTAGGCATCAACTATCCCTAAATCAGGCTCTAAAATTGGGGATCGCTGCTGGCTACATGTACCGCCTTTTAAATGAATGTGGACTTTCTATCAGTTCTGCTCATAGCTGGAACATTACCGGCAGCTTGTATTCCGACACATGTAACTATCACATAACTACGTGTAACTATTCTTGACAGACAATATTTTCTCCTTCCTTTAATTTGGTGTAGAATTTGGCACTATAGATGATCTATCGGATCATTTCGTCACATTTTCTATGTTCAGTGCTGAAAAGATGATGAGTCAGAGAACCCCTACCTTGACCTTGTCTATCTTTAAATGTCTTCAATTTTGGATAGCCCTTCTTAAAAAAAGGGTTATCCAAGTAGAGCCATGTCAGCAGAGACGTAATGGAATATACTTGACCGAAATATTGATTTTTTCTCACATTTTGACCCCTTTTAACATTACACCTCTTATTGCTCCACTTTATGGATGTCAACAATTTCTCGCCTTCTAATACCACCCTCTAGGGCATATGATACAGCAAGGTTTCTAAGGTGTCTTTCGTTTTTCTTTTAATTTACACGGTGATGTTCCTATGGCCCTTTCTCCCAGCATTACCTCATTTTTTGGGTTTTTAGTTCCATCGCTATTTTACCGAAGAGGAGTGAGTTAAATATTTATTGGTTTCTTTGCTTTTGCATTATATTTCGCTGAAGACGGCTATTGCTCTCATAGCTGAAGTATTTGCTTAGGTTTTATTGTAATGACTGCCTTCAGAAAATTCTCCATTCATCATTTTTTTCGTAAAAAAAAATATTCTCCTATTTGCTATATTTTCAATGGTTGAGCTAACCGACCAAGGACAAATCACATAAGACAATATAAAAGATTAATTTTTATGTTTAACCAAATAGATTTAGACAAACATTCACAATGACCGACCATTACATTTGGTGACAAATTATTTGCTTGCTCCTGTATAATTTCATTAATTTGGTTGTTCTTAAACTGTATTTATTGCTGTTTGAGCCATATTTGCTATTTTTTGAACCCCTTTATTTACATATTATTGCTAAAAAAGCTTTAAGGCAAAGTAGTTCGTCGTTATTCAAACTTGCAAACACTAATAGCAACAGAAATGAAAGACAAATCTAATGTATCTATAGGCTAAATAAAAAATAACAAAACTTTAATACAAGAAAAAAACACCACATTAATGGTAGCTTTACTATAAAATCCTTCTGAATGTAAATTGGCTTTGAATTGTTATACACGCTGTTTCTTATGATACCGTTGTATATGAATTATATCTTCCAAAAGCAACTCATTTAGATTCTTTAAAGTAGGCAATAAAAATCATAATTGTATGGAATTTGACTTCGGTGATGAGATTATGCCAAAGTGTCTCTATCTGATGCTGTCTCCATTTTGGCCAAACCGATCCAAACAAAAAGAAGAAGAAGAAGAAACAGAAATGATTATTTAATTACTATTGTTTACGATTGTTTTAATTACTATTGTTTAACACTGTAGTGTTTTTTTGTGGAGGGTGAAGTCCTCCCTTTGAAAGAGTGGCAGACAGTCTGGTTTTATAATATCAATTTTTTTCTTCTTCTTTTTGATTGTATTAAAGCTTATTCCAATAGGCAATGCATAGAACACCACCCAAAAAATCCCCCCGGACCCTACCCCAAGTACCACCGAAAACATTCAACCCCTTGGCTGGTCAAGTCAACTTTCTCAAAGCTCACATGAGGGGTCATTGAATAATACAATGGTGGAAGTCGGGGCGTATGTCACAATACAGGATGATAATGAAAATGAATTTCAAGAGGTCCTATCAAGAAACTCAAAAAAAGGAAAAAATTTCCCCAATCAAAAATAATACCCCTCCTCATGATCCAACATCCCCCTCACAAAACCTTGGAATTTACTTAAAAATCACTCCAGATACCCCCTTTGAGATAAAAAAGATAGCTCTCTTGAGGGTTGCAATCTTCAAACTATTAAAATCAATGTTTTCATTAAACATTAACCGTGATGGATCTCTGCTAATAGCCCTTCAAGATTCTAAATCAGCAGATATATTACAGAATTCAAAATCTCTTCTTAACATACCAATAAAATCTGTTCTCTGGACCCCAAACCAAAACCCATCAAAAATAGTAGTGTATAACATCCCTCCAGAAATTCCTATTCAGGATCTAAAAGAAGGGCTCTCTGACAGAACTGGTAATCCAATCCCAGTAGCTGATGTAACCCAATTGGGTAAATCAGATGCCAATGGCCAAAAGTTAAGCAAGTCTTTCTTATTCACACTAAGAGAAGAAAATAATAACCTGGATCAGATATTCCTCTTTGGACAAAGGAAACCCCACAAGCCCTACAAGCCAAAACCTATCCAATGCCAAAAATGTCTAAAACTAGGACACACAGACATTGGACATGAAACATTACATGAATGCAATTCTTGTAAAAAACTCCCACCCCACTGGAATGACAAATTGTAAAAACAATCAGCCAAAATGTATCAACTGCAATGGTCGCCACGTTTCTACTAATAAAACTTTATGCCCTGTATATAAAAAACGAGCACTAACACTCCAAATAACAACAGAAAAAACATACCTTACCCTTTAGCAGCAATGGAAGCAAATGCAGCTCAATCACACCTGACCAAAAACTTTATGAAACCACCCAACCCTCTCACCCACAGACCAACCATTCTACCAAAAGCATCAAGCACTCCCAATAAGACTCCTTCCTCAAAGCAACCAAGCTCATATTCCTATAAGAGAGATTCACCCTGGACAAACCTTCTAGCCTCTGCAAGTAATGATAGAAGATCAGAATGGCCACCTCTCCCAAGTAGAAATGAATCAGAAGTATTAACGGGAATTAGTCAAATTATCAACAAAAAGCCAGATGAAAATCCAAATGAATTAACACCTAACATGTGCCTATTTATACTAAATTCTAATGCAGTAGTCAATGAACCTAAAACAACCACAAAAAGCAAAAATAATAAGCGAATTGTCAAAATTGTACCTACCCAATCACATGCATATCCAAGCAAAAAAAGATCTTGCTCTGTTCCTAGCAAAGCTAAACATTGATACACAGCAAAATGAAAATTAAAACAACAAAGCAGCATATTTCAATACTTCAGTGGAATGTAAGATCACTTTCAGAAAATAAGTTAAATGAACCTTTATCTTTTATGAATAATAATTCCATTGATATTGCTTGCCTTCAAGAAACCCATTTGACTAATAACCAACAAACAAAGTTTCCAGGATATACTATCCCGAGAAAGGATACGTCTTCACAGAGAAAAGGAGGTGGCGTAGCTATAATTTTAAATAATAATATTAAATTTTGCGGTATTAATTTCCCAGATTTTTCAAATGATGTTGATGTTATTGGTATCAATGTCTGGATAAATAATACAAAAACATACATATTAAGTCTTTATAACCCTAATGGCCAGACTACAGATGCCATGGACTTTCACTTATATTACTAATTCTAATATGCTAAAAAACATAATCATCTGCGGGTATTTTAATGCCCACAGTCTTCTGTGGGGGGATAAGCCAGCAAACAAAGCTGGTGAGCTCATTGAAAGATTGATTTCAAATAATGCCGATTTAGCAATGGCTACCCCTCCTAATCTAAATACATATTTTAACCCCAAAAATGGCAAATTCTCAACTATCGACCTATAAATTGTTTCAATAAATATACTAAATAAAATTTATATTAAGAAGATTGAAAATCTATGCACTGACCATTTTGCAATAGTATCCTCTTTAAATGAACCAGCCAAAACTCTCCCACATATCCCTAAATATGTCAACACCAAAGCAAATTGGACCATGTTTAGAAATAAGCTTAATGAAGAAATCCTAAGTTTAACCCAGAAATCTCATATCTCAGTTGTAACTGCTGACACGTATGCTGAAGCTATGACATCAATATTAACAAATGCAGCCAATCAAGCTATCCCCAAAACTTCACCTAGGAAAACCATCCCTAAACACACCCCTAAACCATGGTGGACAAAAGATTGCCAGATTATGTGGAGAATAAAAAATGCAACTAGGAGAGCATACCTAAAAAAAAACATCCCCTGCCACATATTTAAGTAAATTACAAGCAGAGGCTAACCTCAAGAGAACAATAATTAATGCTAAATATAATTATTGGAATAATTTTGCAAATAATCTTTCCAGAGAAACATCTGAGCTAAGCATACATAGACTTATAAGCAAAATCTGTGGGAGAAAAACATCCCCCAACCCTCTTATGTATGAACTAATACATGAGAATTCCCACTATGATAATAATATTGATAAGACAAAATTATCTGCCTCCCTTTTCTCAAAATAGCTAACATCAAAAAACAAAATATCACTAAATCGAATCGAACGACGCAAAATGATATAATTCGTCTTATATTTGGTCTTAGGAAACCAACAAAAACTAAGTTTCTGCTTACTGAGAGTGGACTATCACCAATAAACGAATACTAATTAATTACCTTACAAAAATTGAAGCCAATGTTGCTCATACCCTGCATAACTGGTTAAGAAATCCATCTATGTTTAGAGGCGTTGCAAATGAATATACAAATATCCAGAAGAAGTTCCCAGTGCCAGTAAAATCTATTGCACCCACATTCCCCCAACCCCCCCCCTTGGAGTTGGTCAATCCCCATAATAAAGACTGACTTCTCAAAGTGGACCAAAGAACTTACCCCCATTTCTTTTATTCAGAAAAAATTTGCCGAGCTAAATAATGTTGCTTATAAAAACCATTTCCAAATTTTTGTAGATGGGTCCAAAATGAATGAGAAAGTGGCAAGCGGAGCATTCTTCCCAACCCATAATATCGCTTTAGGAGAGAAATTACACGATAATTCATCTGTAATGTCTGCCGAGCTAAATGCCATAATCATGGCATTAGATTTCCTCATGGTTAATGAATATATGAAATATTATAATATATTCTGACTCTTTGTCAAGCCTTGAGCTTCTTTCTTCAGCTTCTCAATATAAGATGGATATTGACACATTTCTTTGTCTTAGGATTATTGATATTTTCGCTTCAAAAGGTATTTTAACTCATATCCAGTATATTCCAAGCCACTCGGGTATAATAGGTAACCATAAGGCAGATGAAATCGCAAAAAATGCTTTAAATATTGACCAGCCAAGTGGGAGACCAATCCCCATTAGAGATATTTACCGCTGGAGACTTACAGAGGTACTGCTAAATAATAAGAATCCTACCCTATCACCTTTCCCCTTTCCAAGATTTATCATAGAATTCGGTCATTTTCAAATGGGCTAAAATTTCAGGCATTTTCATATCAGATCCCTAATTCAAGTGGCGAAGTTCCCTCGTCCCCCCTTTGCAGGTCATGTAATCTTAAGAATGAAACAATAGATCATTGCCTATTTGAATGTAATATGCTGACGTCTGCACAGTATACCCTGCGATGTAAAATGTTAGAATGCTTCAAACACCACAAAATTCTACTAACAGCCAAGAGTCTTGCTGACCATACTTTCTCGCAGAGCACAGAGCTCAATATATATTCTCTTATAATTCAACTGCTGGTATCAAAAGATATACTTCAAGAAATCTGAGCAGATACAAATCATATAAGACAAACCAGCTCCATAGCTCTGTCGATCCCACAGAGTGAGCCAAAAGGAAAAGGGCTAAATAATATCGACTGAAAAGC
This sequence comes from Artemia franciscana, assembly GCF_032884065.1. NCBI lineage: Eukaryota > Metazoa > Arthropoda > Branchiopoda > Anostraca > Artemiidae > Artemia > Artemia franciscana. The sequence goes on from NC_088866.1 coordinate 15,480,347, forward strand.
CCGTCTGCTGAATAAGAAGAAGAAGAAGTACTATATATTTCAATGTTCTCTGCCTTGGAAGAAGAGGTACCCCCACAGCCTTTGCCTCAACTATTGTCAAGTCAGTGGTGATATCCAAGATAGACTATGGATCATTTATATACGGATCGGCTAAGAAATGTCTCTTGAAGAAACTTGACACTACGCTTCATCCAATCTTAAGAAGGGCCCTTGGTGGCCTAAAATCTACTCCTATTGCAGCTATGTATTGTGAAGCAGGGATCCAGTCCCTTCACTCCAGAAGAAAATACCTCCTTGCAAGATATTGTGCTAAGAAAATAAGACTCAGGAACCATATTATCTACAAAAAAATTATTAGCCACCACAACCCTGTCATCCGCTTTAAACCAACAGAGATGTCTTCTTTCCAGAGATTCTTTTGCCTTCCGGGCATGGAAGAGCTCATAGAGAATGGCAGGCTGACTGTCAATTTGGATGATGATTTGCCTAGTACCTCCAAAGGAATTAAGGAAGTGATTATTCCTAAGATCACCATAAAAAAAAGGAGGGCCTCCTCCAAGCGCTGATGAAAATCATATTCCTGGGAAAGTTGGCAGAATATGAGGAATACATTCAAGTTTGTACAGATGGCTCAAAGACAGAACCAAAATGCAGTTGTGCAGTAGTTATACCCTCCCAGAGCCTGTCTCTTTCATACCGTTTACCCCCTAACCTGACAATTTTCTCTGTACAGCTTATGGCAATTAAGTTTTCACTTCAAGCCATATCAAGCCAAACAGAGAGCAAACATCAGAATTATATTATCTGCACTGATCAACTTTCAGCTCTGGATTACCTCTCACACCAGCAACACCAAGCAAGAAATATTACCATTGAGATTGAAAATTTGATTACTCAACTTGCAAAAAAGGGTATATCTGTTCTATTCATATGGGTTCCAGCGCACTGTGGTATAGCAGGAAACGAATTAGCAGATCAAGCTGCAAAACAAGCCTCCCAACTAGGTCTGATCACTCAGACCCCTATTACTGGTCCTGAACTTCTTTCTTCAATCAGCTCAAAAATTTTGGAAGAAGAAGAGGCCTGTCTCCATTCTTCCCATACTCAGCTCCTCGATCTCTATGATTATAAGCAGCCTTCAAAAGAAATGTACCTCACTTCTCGCATCCTTTCTACCTGCCTATTTCGTCTTAGATGTGGCCATGCAAAGACAAAATGAACACTATTCCAGTGGAAAAACTAAGCACAAACCTATTAGGTAGATTTGTTAAGACTACTGGTTTGGTTCATTCCCTATAATTTTTTTTTATCACCTATTTAATAGGATTTTTAGAATTACCCTATTTATCATTTTAGATATATTTTATTGGCATTTGGTTGTATGATATTGGTTATAATGTGTAAAAATTGTATTACTTTTTATTATTGTGTTGTACATGTATTTTAATTGCTGCTTGACAATGCATAGTTGCAGTATTTTGATTCCCGTTTTTCAACGCAGGCAGTTGTTGCAGGCAAATAACCCCCCTCCATCAGCAAGTCAAGTGATACTGTTCTGGTTCAGTGAATACTGACTGAAGTGACACCCAAGCAAGCTAGTGATTATAGAAGGCAAGAACAACTGAGTGATACGAACGCATATGACCTATTGGTCGAACGCGTCAAACCCCAAACAACAACAACATTACTATATCTTTAAATTAATAGGAGAAAATATACCTGCTGGGTCATTATACCATACTTCCAAATAAGAAGTAGAAGAAAAAGAAACAGAAATAACTGTTTAATTACAAGATCTTCAAATTAATATGAACAAATATACCTGCTGGGTCATCATGGTTACCATGGATGGAGAATATTGGCATTCCAATGTTAAGATTTTCATCTTCGTAATTCACAGTCTTAACAGCAGCAGTTTTGAAAATTTCCTCAGGATCACTGAGAAATTCAAATTCAATTGGTTTTGGTCCAAAAACGTACTGTCGCAAAATGTCCATACATTTTTGAAGGCATTGTCGTGACGGCTTATTTTCGTGGAACAAATCTCCACCGAGAAGAATAAAATCTACTTCTTCCCTGAGACCGATATCCAATATCTCCTTAAAAGTAATAAAGCTATCGTTTCCTAAAAAGAAAGCAGATTTAAGTTTGCAGTAATACGAACTGAAAATTTTCTTCTTGAACTTTAACACGGTATTTTAACAAGTGGATCAATATGTCAATAGAAACATGTGCTGCCAAAATAGCTGGACACACAGATTGCCCCCCCCCCCCAGACCCATAATTATTCAAAGCCATCTCAGGAAGAACAGACACAATTCAAATCAAGACCATGTATAAACTAGACTCCAAATGTGGATAAAATACCTCATACCCGATACAGCAAAGAGTTTGGATAACTAAACCTCGTTCGTTTTACTTAATAAGTTAACTAAAAAGTAGATTTTGCCGTTTTTTTGCAATTCTTAGTTAACTTTGAACTTTTTTTGATGAATGGATTCTTATTTAATTAAAAAGTTGACTGCGAAACTGGTGTTAAGATTTCTTCGTTGTTAGATAATTACAAAGAATTTCAGGCAAAAAAATTCGAACTCGTCAACTTATACTTGCCTCTATGGTAACAAGCTTGACTCTTACAAGATAGGATGATTCATTTAAGATTTCCCAAATTCAATGATGCAGCTGTTAATCAAAAGTGCTCACTCAGCGGCTGTAATTTTGAGGCTGACGTTCACTTTTCTTCTTGTAAAAAGAAAAAATAGGTGAAATAAAAGAAAAAAATAGTATAGGTACAAAATTTACACAAAAAGGTTGATTTCTTGTTATCCAAGATGATTACACCCTACTTCATTATTTTGACTGCTTCAGACCTCCCCTTCCTGAACCCGATGGTCTGTTACTAATGTCTTGACCGGCTCACAATATTGCAACTTTGAATTTTCTGCCAAACTTTTCCTTCTATTTTTCAAGAGCCTGGTAAACTTTTCTTAGTTGACTTTCTAGCAAATAAAACCCTAAATGCGAAAAAAGTAGACTTGATTGTTAACTAATTTCGGTTAAATCGAGCGCAGCTCTAATAACAGTGGAAACTCGCGCTAGTGCCAACAAAAATCACCAGCGCTATTTAGCGTCTGGCGAAATTTGGCATTTTTACAAACCCTAAACAGCCAAATACTTGTCTTTTTAGGCAGTTTGAAATGCAGATGAAGGTAAAGAGCCAAAAACTATTTAACTATTAGGCCTGTCAGTTTAAAGTTACTTAACCTAATTGATTAGCAAAGATCTCCCCTCCCCCCATCAAAACTAGGCCTATTTTATGCAGCCTGGATAGGCCTATTGAATTCAGCTAGTTCTTGAAACAAAACCAGTATGGGTTATTTATTACTTATACAGAGACTTTACCTTTAAATGTCATAAATCTACAGATTAGGCAAGGCCTATATAATTATCGTATCAATTATCAAGTTCTCTTGGAAATTTTCTACTTATTTAGATTTTTTTAATGTTTTTGGCAGCCACGACGCTGCGTTTGGCTCTAGTGGTTTTCAATTCCTACCTTTCCATGCTAAATCGCAGAAGATCCGACCCAGTTGTCCATACTTTTTACGATAAACTAAAAACATGTCATCATCATTGCTAATTAAACTGTCATCGCCTCGAGAAATTTAAATATTAATAAATTTTGTCCTTAACGAATTTTTCCCTATTGTCAAACGAAAGTCGGCAACTGAAATCACAATATTATTACTAAATATCAATAGAAGTTGGAATTATTCAGAATTAACCTCAAAAATAATTTTTCGGAAGTTTTTGCCAGAATGTTAAAGTGTTCTTATTCACTAGTCTGTCATACACAAAGAAATGACATACATACCCATTAAAATAGCATTAATTGGTGTCATAACATCCTAAAATGTGTTTGGCTGGCATAGATTTTAGGACAGTGTCATAACTTACAGAAACTGGAATATCAAATAATTGATGGTAATGATCTGTAAGTAAGGAGCGACTCGACTGTAGTAGTAATCGAAACTCTAAAAAACTGAATTTTTATATCGAAAGATTCAAGTTTTGAAAGAATCGTAGCTTCAAAAACTGCGAGCCTAAGAAAATTTGTCTGATTTTCGAAAAAAGGGGAAACACACCCAAAAAGTCAAGCAATTTTAACGAAAATCACGCCCTCGATTCAGTATACTAGAGAGCTGTACTGTAGAGGTTTCAAGTTCCTATCTACAAGAATGTGAAATTTTGTATTTTCTATTTTTCAGAAGACAGATCATGGATGCAAGTTTCTTTCTTTTTGTTTTGTTGATGGTCAGGAGAGGTCTTATTCGAACGGAAATTTGAATTTTTAGTGCCCTTTGAAGTGACCAAAAATGTTGGAGGGCAACAAGCAGATTGTTCTTGGGGAAGTTTTCTGCGGGGGGGGGGGTATTCCACGAGACGATTTTTCCGTGGAGAGTAAGTTTCTATGGGATTTTTCCAGGGGGGATTTCGTCGCATGATTTTAAAAATAGTCAGAAATGAAATATAGAACAAAAGTTTTATTCAAATGTCCCCTTTCTCATTCCTCGCTCTTTACACTAAAGTTTGACTGTTTGTCCCAATTCTTTAGGAACGCCTCCTGAAGACACAAGAACCGTTGAATTTGAAAGAGAAGTATCTTAAAATAACTTCAAGATTATAGCGTAAAGAGCAAAGGATGAGGATGGGGCAACCCCCCTTATTTAAGGAATTATGTCATTTTTAGTTATATTGTTGCTACTTACTTCCAGTTGAAAAAAAACTTGTTTTATCTATCTTACTTAATCAAAAAAAAAAAAAAAAATCTGAAAAAGAAGTCTGAAAAAGAAGAGCCATGTTAATTTTAAGATCAGCAGAAATAGATTCCTATAATAATTCAAACTCAAAACGACCAGAAACCCAAAACGAACACAAATAAAACAATCAATCATAGGAAACAAAAATACGGCAGGTACTAATACAAAAGAAGAATTAAATCTAAAACGGGTAGAACTAATACTGAATATTCAAATGGAACTTAAAACAAATGAAAAAAACTACAAATAAGAGTTTGACAGCTGTCTCCTTTCGACTTCTCCACTGCGTCATTTGCGTTTTATTGAAAGTTAGATGTGTCTTGAACAGTCCGTTAAACTGAATATTTGATACATAATCATATTAACTGCTGAAAGCTCAGCAATCCAAGATTCTACTTCACTGTAATTTTTGCTTTTATTTTCAATATTGTAATTACAAAAGAAATATTTGTAATCTAATTCGTTTTCAATTATAAGTAGTAGGCAATGTAGGCTGTAAACTCTTACAGTTAGGGAAGGAGGAAGGGGGGGGGGCGATTGCCAAACTCTTATTAGTAGTGACTTTTGTCTGTTTTAAGTTTCATTTGAATAGTCAATGTAAGTTTTCCTCATTTCAAGATTTAATTATTCATTTATATTAATACCTGTTGTTTCCTATGATTGTTTGTTTCATTTCTGTTCGTTTTGGATTTCATTTATTCTTTAATAGTAATTTTTCGTCATTTTGAGTTTGAATTAATACTAAATTGCACTTCTACTGGTCTTAAAATCAATATGGTTCTTTGCTTTTCTTTGAAAAACTCCTTTTTCGGAAAGTTTTTTTTTTTAACTCCTCTTCTTTTTTGAGATCCAAAGTTTCATCTTTTTCAACATTACCCATTTCTACATCAAAGTTTCATCAAAGTATCATAACACCAAAGTTTTTTTTTTTTTTTTTTTTTTTTAATATTAGGGTTTGAAAGTTCAACATCCCCTCAACACTCCTGAAAGTAGTTACAAGTAGATGTTGCAGTATTTGAAAGCAGTCGCAGTCACAACTGGAAGCAGTCACATTTTCTATCACAACCAGTTTATTTGCAGCTGCAATAGCAGCAGCAGTAGCAGTGCTCCTGAGAGTTTCAAGTTAATACCCTTACCTGTTCTTAAAATATTGCGGATAGCCATTTGTATAACTTGGATACAGATAGTTTCTTTTGATTTAGCTCAACATACCCCTCAACGTTTTCCTTAATTTTGCCTCACTACCCTTAGCTTTTTTGGGGACACACAGGGTTAAACATTCCCTCCTTTCCCAATAACAAATTCTACATTTAAAAAATGGACAAGTTGCATAATTTAGATTCCTTGCCTCGGGGGCTGCAGGGACATAGCTTCCCCATAGGCATAGCTATTAGAATCTATGACTTATTTAAAAATGAATAGCTTTTTAAGATGTCTATCAGTATTAAGGGGAGCATCTAAAAGGGCAAGAAGGGGTGGTTGCCCTTTGTTCCTTTTTCAACATCCCTCTCAACATGCCTTCAAACTTTCAACTTAATATCCTTACTCAATTCCCTCAGTTATTCTTGTGATATTGCACATGCCCTTTTGGATAAATAGGATGCACATAGTATCTTAGATTCTTCTAACATGCCCCTTAACATTCCCTGACGTTCCACATTAATACCCTTGGCCTTTTCGAACCCTCTCTCAACTCTCAAAGTAACTCGTAACTGCTACTAACTCGTAGCAATCGTAGTAACTCGTATAGCGAAAGGAGGCTGGACCAAAGATAGAATGTGACGCAAATTATGCAAATGATATAAAAAAATTTCCAGAGGCTCTGACTATAACTGATACCAGATTCTAGCCAGCTAAGACTGGCTGCTTAAGTTGTTATCTCGTCAAAACCATTCGCTTATTATCTCAAACGAAGGGGTTTGTGGAACAAAATTAGCGCTAGAAAAGCTTCTAGGATGAAATAATTCAACATCAAGTTACTCTCACAAAGTGGAAGTCCTCCCAGATCCCTACAGAATGTTCTGTTAAAAATGTATGGCAAATTTTCAAAACAAGCAAAATCCTTGCAATTTGGCCTAGGAATTTTTTCCATCATGCTACTCCACCTTCTATAAAAAAAACTTTTAATATCCAAGGAAGTACTAAACTTAATAAGTTTGTCAAATTGAGTAAACATAATTATTATGGAAAAGGGAAATAATATAGTTTTAATAAATAATACAAACTACCACAACCGTAAATGATGTCAAGAACCAAATGAACTTCACAAGTTTCTTAACTACTTATTTTATGGGGTGCAAAAATACTCACACATTGCAAGAATCCCTAATGTTGGTCCAGAGGACTTGCAAACTACGTAGATACCATAGTACCATAGGCAGTGCAACAAACTGACCAAAGAGCAATGTGGGCTCAATGTATTTTTTTCTGTTTAGACCAGGGCACTTCGCATCAAAAAAGTTTTCGTAGAAACTTCAAATTTGAAACTTATGTCTTTAAGGATGACACCCCCCCCCCAACAGCCCTCAAGGAAAGGCTTATAAGTTATGCTCTAGGGGCATTTACGGTACACATAGAAAGGGTATTCGCATAAGCTTTGGAGGGGGCTTATTGGATTGGTAATCAGAAGTTCTAGTGGCCTTCTTAACAGTCAGAGTGATCAGAGGGCAGCCACCTCCACTGCACCTATCATTCTCCCAAACAAATCCAATCAAAATTTTGAGACAACCATTTTCTTCCCCGTTGTTAAAAGGTTTGGAAATTCTGTTTCTGAGGATGCCACCCCCCCCAAGACCTCTAGGCAAGAATTGTAAGCCTGGGGGCATATAAAATTTTATTGAAAAGGGGGGGGGGTCGTATAAGCGTCTCAGGGGGCTTATTGGATTGATAATCAGAAGCTTTAGTGCCTTGTTAATGTGATGAGAGGGCAGTTACCCTCCCCCCCGCCAATAATTTTCCCAAACACCTCCAACAAATTCTTTGAGATTGCCATTTTCCTCAGTGCAGTTGAAAAGTCCAGTAATCGTGTATTTGAAGGTGACCCCCTCCCACAGCCCTCAGTGCAATGGTTGTAAGTTATGGGCCAGGGGCATATAAGGTTTAAATGGAAAAGGAGGTGGTAAAAACTTCAGAGGGACCTCATAGGATTGGAAGTAAGAAATTCTGCTGTCCTTTTTACAAGTCGAAATGATTGAGCAACTAGCCTTTCCTCCTTATGATGTTTTTTTCCCAAACGCATCTGATAGAAATTTTTAGATAGCCATTTTTCCAAAATCACTCCAAAGATCACATAACAAGGATTTTCGACCTGACACAAACCCCCAGAGTCTGGGGGCAAGGGTTGTAAGTTATCCCAGGGGCACTTTTTACGAAAGGAGTGGTCATATCAACTTTAGAGGAAGCTCATTTGATTGGAAATGTTTAGGTCTAGTTCCCTTTTAACGCTCAAATTTATGGAGGGCAACCAGCCCCCCTGACACCCTCTTTTTTCCAAATGCGTCCAATCAAAATTATGAGATGTCCGTTTTGTTCATAATAGTCCAAAGAGCATATAACAATAGCTTCAGAGTGGACACAATCCTCCAGAGCCCAGCAGCAAAGGTTGTAGGTTATGCCCTGGGCATATAAGGTTTTATGTAATGGATGGTTGTATAAACTTCAGATCTGATGCGGCTCATTTGATTGGAAGTCAGAAGATCTTGTGCCCATTTTATGAGTCAAAAGTGAATGTAGTGTATTGATGGTGACTTGTGATAGATTTATGCTAGGAAGGTTATTTGACTTTATTTCTGTTCACTTTTGGCTTAGTGAAACTCTTACTTTTCTTTTAAAAACTTTTTTGTGAAAAAAGTTTTTTTAAAGTAACTCAAGTAAAAAACCAATGCACACACAAACAAATTCATGTCACACAAATAGCAAATTTTACAGGTTAAAAAGAAAGAGAGACTCATTAATAACAAGATTTAAAAAGTAAGGAATAATCAAAGCTTTTTCTGTGCCTTTTAGTTTACTTGCCTCTAATTGGATCTCTTTCGGCAAACCCCAAATGTATATCTGTTGCCAGTAATATATTGAATGAATCTTCAGACATCCCTCTGTCTCTTCCATCACCTCCCAAATGTCCAGAATCCATTCTCTCTTTTATTGCTGAAACAGATATAGTATTACATTAACTGCACAAAAAAGTATTATGCATAATATACACAACTTGTATGCATTCATGACTAGTTTAACCTGATCCATAAGCAGCATAAAAATATGTCTCAATCTAAATAAGATTATACATGAATTTTGCATCCAAACCAGATCTTCTAGCTCAAAAAATGATTCACCTTCATCTTTCAAAATTCCACCTAAACAAGAAGTAAATCTTTGAAACGTTGCAAAACATTGCCTCTACTAAGCCGAAAAACTTCTGTATACAGCAATAGATCACCATGGCAATGTAGATCTTCACTCAGAGTACTAAGCAAAGAGCTCAAAAGTCATAAGTGTAGGAGCTTATTTCTACATTGTTCATGCTCATCAACTCAAAACATAATGACTACTGGTGTAATATGCATTGGCAAGACAGAAATTTTGGAAACCTGTTGTCTTAAGAAACAAGGTTATAAAGCGTTTCTCACCATCTAGTTTAGTGGGAACTCCATCAGTTGCCAAGCCCACTGACTTTTGCATGTGAATATTTTTTGAGTCTATGAGCATTCTCGAAACAAAATATATTTCCTGTCCCATAATATGCCCTTGAAGTAACAACAGTTCACCTACTCTTCTTCCACTTGGAAATCATAAAAAGTATTCTTGCAAAAATGGCTAACTAGGTGTTGTAAACTACATTGGTTGACTCAACAAGTTACAGAGGAAAATGACTACAGTGTTTGCCAAAAAGGTAATACATGTTTGCCACTACTAACACTACTACCACTCCTACGTTTACAAATACTACTACTACTGCTACTAAATCACGACTTCAATCGCAGAATTTGTAAGACTTAGATATTAAGATGAAAATGGGAACGAAATGGGGTCAAAAGGACACATCAGTAATATTTTTGGAATACCTTAACATCAATGTGGAACTTCAAGGGCATCATGAGAAGGATATTCAACCAACCAAAAGGCAAAATACACATGCTACTACTGTAATTAATATCGCTGCAACTACTGTTACTAATAATGCTAATACAACACTGATACTGCTACTACTTTTCCCACTACCACCACAACTACTGTTTTACTAGTAATATTAAGGCTAAGTCTATGATGGTGAAAATCTGACAGAATATTGAGGGCAAATTTGAACTAAATCAAAAGACACTATGTGCATTCAGGTTTTCTAAAGAGCATACCTCAGGATTTGATTTGGGTATTAAGTTGGAACTTTCAGAGAATGCTTAAAGGGGAAGAATAATTGACCAAATTTGTGCACACTTTTACTAGTACTGCTACCACCCCTACATTCATTAGTTCTACTAAAACTATACCTCCAACTACTGTTCCTATTGCTGCTACTTGTAATGCTAAGAAAATTAAGATAAGATGTCAAGAAGTATATGAATATACAGGTTATCAAGAGCATGTATCAGCAATATCATAGCAATGGCTAATTGTATTAAGTTGAAACTTCCAGGACTTGCTGAGAGGGATGTTCAACTGACCAAAAAGCAATATTTTAATACTTCTGCTGCTAATAGTACTAGTGCTATCACTATTAATACTACTACTAATACTAACTCAACTACTATAACTAAGCCTACTATTAGCATAAGAATATGAAGATGGAATTTTAAGGGAATTTTTAGGAGGGAAGGCATACCAAATCACAACACTGTCTATAAGCAGGTGGTCAAAAGGCCATATCAGCAATATCATAGGAACAGTTTTTTGTGTAAAGTTGAAACTTACAGTGCTTGTTGTGAAGATTGTTGAATTAACCAAAAGACAATGTTTGCATCCAAATGCTACTGCTTGGACAATACTACTACTACTGTTGTTACTAAAGGTAAGGGTAATAATATTATTTCTACTACTACTACTAAGTCTGCACTACGTTAACTACCAGTGCTACTACTACTTCTGTTAAAGCTAAGGGTACAAAGGCAAAAATTTCATGCAATATTGAACTAAATAAAAAAACAAGAGCTAAGAGCTCATATGGCACTTGTGACGAGGCGAGAAGAGCTAAGAGCCAAGAGATCATATGGTATGAGCTCTAACAAAATTCTATGAATCAATAGATTGATTTAAAAAGGAAAATAAGAGGCTTCATGCCGGTCAGGATTTAAAATAAGATCTCTGAGTCACGATGTCCTTCTAAATATCAAAATTCATTAAGATCCGATCACCCACTCGTAATTTATAAATATCTAATTTTTTCTAATTTTTCCTCTCCCTTTAGCCCCCCAGATGGTCGAATCTGGGAAAACGACTTTATCAAGTCAAATTGTGCAGCTCCCTGAAACGCCTATCAATTTTCATCGTCCCAGCACGTCCAGAAGCACCAAACTCGCCAAATCACTGAACCCCTCCCCCCAACTCCCCCAAAGAGAGCGAATCCAGTACGATTCTGTCAATCACGTATCAAGGACATTTGTTTATTCTATCCACCAAGCTTCATCCCGATTCCTACACTCCAAGTGTTTTTCCAAGATTTCCCCCTCCAACTCCCCCCAATGTCAAACGATCTGGTCGGGATTTGAAATTAAGAGCTCTGAGACATGAATTCTTTCTAAAAATCAAATTTCATTAAGATCCGATCATCTATTCGTGAGAAAAAAATACCCCAATTTTCACATTTTCCAAGAATTCCGGTTTCCCCCTCCAACTCCCCCCAACGTTACAGGATCTGGTCGGAATTTAAAATAAGATCTTTAAAGCACAAGATCCTTCTAAATATCAAATTTCATTAAGATCTGGTCACCCTTTCGTAAGTTACAAATACCTCAATTTTCAAAATTACCCCCCCCCCCTCCAATTCCACCAAAGAGAGCATATCCGAACTGGTTATGTCAGTCACGTATCTTAGACAGGTTTTTATTCTTCCCATCCAGTTTCATCCTGATCTCACTGCTTTAAGTATTTTCTAAGATTTCCGGTCCCCCCCCCCCAACTGCCCCCCCCCAATTACGCTTGATCCGGTTGATATTTAAAATAAGAGATCTGAGTTACGAGGTCCTTCTAAATATGAAGTTTCATGAAGATCCGATCACTCCTTCGTAAGTTAAAAATACGTCATTTTTTCTTATTTTTCAGAATTAACCCCCCCCCCCCCCAAATAGATCGGATCCGTTCCAATTATGTAAATCACGTATGTAAGACTTCTGCTTATTTTTCCCACCAAGTTTCATCCCGATCCCACCAATCTAAGCGTTTTCCATAATTTTAGGTTTCCCCACCCCAAACTTCCCCCAACGTCACCAGATCTAGTCAGGATTTAGAATAAGAGCTTTGAGACACGATATCCTTCTAAATATCAAATTTCATTGAGATTCGATAACAAGTTCGCAAGTTAAAAATACCTCATTATTTCTAATTTTTCAGAATTAACCCCTCCCCCAACTACCCCAAAGAGAGCGGATCCGTTCCGGTTATGTCAATCATGTATCTAGGACTCGTGATTATTTTTCCACCAAGTTTCATCCCAATCCCTCCACTCTAAGTGTTTTTCAAGTTTTAGGTTTCCTCCTCCCAACTCCCCCCCCCCCAATGTAACCAGATCTGGTTTGGTATAAAATAAGAGTCTGAGCCACGATATCCTTCTAAATATCAAATTTCATTGAGATCCGATCACCTGTTTGTAAGTTCAAAATACCTCATTTTTCTAATTTTTCGGAAACAACCCCCCCCCCAACTATCCCAAAGAGAGCGGATCCGTTCCGTTTATGTCAATCATGTATCTAGCACTTGTGTTTATTTTTTCACACCAAGTTTCATCCCGATCCCTCCACTCTAAGTGTTTTCCAAGTTTTAGGTTTCCCCCTCCCAACTCCCCCCCAATGTCACCAGATCCGGTCGGGATTTAAAATAAGAGCTCTAAGACACGATATCCTTCTAAATATCAAATTTCATTGAGATCCGATCATCCGTTCGTAAGTTAAAATACCTCATTTTTTCTAATTTTTCAGAATTACCCCCTCCCAACTACCCCAAAGAGAGCGGATCCGTTCCGATTATGTCAATCATGTATCTGGGACTTGTGCTTATTTTTACCATCAAGTTTCATCCCAATCCCTCCACTCTAAGTGTTTTCCATGATTTTAGGTTTCCCCCCTCCAACTCCCCCAATGTCATCAGATCCGGTCGGGATTTAAAATAAGAGCTCTGAAACACAATATCATTCCAAACATTAAATTTCATTAAGATCCCATCACCCATTCATAAGTTAAAAATACTTCATTTTTTCTATTTTTCCGAATTAACCGGCCCCCCACTCCCCCCAGACGGTCAAATGGGAAAACTATTTCTAATTTAAGCTGGTCCCGTCCCTGATACTCCTGCCAAATTTCATCGTCCTAGCTTACCTGGAAGTGCCTAAAGTAGCAAAACCAGGACCGACAGACAGACAGACCGACAGAATTGGCGATTGCTATATGTCACTTGGTTAATACCAAGTGCCATAAAAACTATGTCCACACAGGTTTTTACAAGGTTGTATTGGCAATGCCTCAGGAATGGTTGATGGTATTAAGCTTTAATTTGAAGCTTGGTCAATTAAGTTTAAGCTTTCAAGAAAATTTAGGCAGATGTTAAACTAAATCAGAACAAACTATGAGCATGTAAATTGTCAAAAGGGCAGGTGGCAATGCAGGTGGCCAAAAGGGCATATCAGCAATATCATAGGAACAGTTTTTTGTGTAAAGTTGCAACTTACAGTGCTTGTTGTGGAGAATGTTGAATTAACCAAAAGACAATGTTTGCATCCAAATGCTACTCCTTCTACAATGCTACTACAAACAGCTCGTGGTAATGAACTGTAGCAAGGAGCAACCTGGCTCAATAGTAACCAAAACCCTAAAAAACGGAATTTCGTTAGCAATAGCTATATCAAAAGAATTGCATTTTAATGATGATTTTAAATATATAAGTTTAATCAAGTTTAGTCTTACCCATCAAAAGTTATGAGCCTGAGAAAATTTGCCTTATTTTAGAAAATAGGGGGAAACACCCCCTAAAAGTCATAGAATCTTAACGAAAATCACACCATCAGATTCAGCGTATCAGAGAACCATACTGCAGAAGTTTCAAGTTCCTATCTACAAAAATGTGGAATTTTGTATTTTTTGCCAGAAGGCAGATCACAGATGCGTGTTTATCTGTTTGTTTGTTTTTTTTCCAGGGGTGATCGTATCGACCCAGTGGTCCTAGAATGTTGCAAGAGGGCTCATTCTAACGGAAAAAAAGTTCTAGTACCCTTTTTAAGTGACCAAAAAATTGGAGGGCACCTAGGCCCCCTCCCATGCTAATCATTTTCCCAAAGTCATTGGATAAAATTCTGAGATAGCCATTTTATTCAGCATAGTCGAAAACCTTTTATCTATGTTTTTGAGGACGACTTACTCCCCCACAGTCCACATGGGAGGGGCTACAAGTTACAAACTTTGACCTGTGCTTACATATAATAATGGTTATTGGGAAGTGTACAGACGTTTTCAGAGGGATTTTTTTGGTTGGAGGGTGGGAGTTGTTGAAAAGAGGGGGATATGTTGGGGGAACTTTCCATGGAGTAACTTGTCATGGGGGAAGAAAATTTCCAAGAAGGGAGCGCAGGATTTTCTAGCATTATTTAAAAAAAAACAATAAAAAAACAAATGTGGAAAAGTTTTTTCATCTGAAAGTAAGGAGCAGCATTAAAACGAACAAAAATTACTACGCCTATGAGGGGATTCGTCCCCTCCTCAATACCTCACTCTTTACGCTAAAATATTTTTAGTAATTTCAACTATTTATTCTATGGCCTTTGTGATTCAGGGGTCATTCTTAAGGAATTGGGACAAAACTTAAGCTTTGTTGTAAAGAGCGAGGTACTGCTGAGGGGGTAAACCCCCTCATATACGTAATAAAAACATACGAATACAAAAGTTCGTTACGTAAGCTAATTCGTAAGTTACGTATATCTTTTACTAATAAAAACGTTTGTAAAAAATTAAATGTTCTAATTGCCTTTTTAAGTAATCAAAAATCTGGGGGGTGTCTAGGCCTCCTCCACCGCTCCTTTTTTTCAAAAATCATTCAATCAAAACTATGAGAAAGCCATTTAGCCAAAAAAATAAATATGCAAATTTTGTTTTAATTATTCATCTGTGGAGAGCCAAAATTAAAACATGCATTAATTCAATAACGTTCAGAAATTAAATAAAAAAAACTGTTTTAAAAAGTACAGTTGAGAGAAAGAGTCAAAATTTAGCATAAAGAGCGGGGCGTTGAGGAGGGACCAGCCAATTTCATAGACGAAGTAATTTCCGTCTGTTTTAAGTTTTAATGTTGCTCCTTACTTTCAGTTAAAAAAAACTTGTTTTTTTTATTTAATTGCTACTAAAGCTGAGGGTAATAATATTATTTCTACTGCTACTACTAAGTCTGCTACTACGTTAACTACCAGTACTACTACTACTGCTGTTAAAGCTAAGAGTATTAAGGCAAAAATTTTGTGCCATATTGAACTAAATAAAAAAAGAACTATACTCACACAGGTTTTTACAAGGTTGTATTGGCAATGCTTCAGGAATGGTTGATGGTATTAAGCTTTAATTTGAAGCTTAGTCAATTAAGTTTAAGCTTTCAAGAAAATTTAGACAAATGTTAAACTAAATCAGAACAAACTATGAGCATGTAGATTGTCAAAAGGGCAGCAAAACATTATCTTAGAAGCAGCATACATTAATAAATTAGATCTTTCAGAGTAAGTTATTGTAGATTTTGGACGAGCCAGAAGATATTATGTGTATACTTTTAATACTACTTCTACAATTACTGTAGCTAATGATACTAAGAGTATTAAGGTAAAACTTTCAGTGTAGATTTAGGGGGTTCTATTAAACAAAAAGACTATATACAGGCAGGCTTTCAAAAACCCATATAAGCAATATCATGGGCAATACTACAATATCATACCAAGTTATGCCAGTGAAACTTTTAAAGGAGCTAATTTTAATGGAGATTAAAAGTTCTAGTGCCCTTTTTGAGAGTCAAACATGGTTAGAGGGCAAGCAGCCCTAATCCTTAGCCCATAATTTTTCTTCCAATTAAAATCTTGAGATGGCCATTTTGTTCAGTATAGTTGACAGGTCTGGTAATTATGTCTCTAGAGATATTAGGTATGTCAACCTCCACAGTTATGGAATTTGCACATTATGCTTTAAAACTAAATGTTACTTTAAGACTAACTCAAAACTTACAGTGTGTATGCTAATTGAAAATAAGACATTTCAGCAATATTCCAAGAACAACTGAGGGCATTAAGTTGACAATTTAACTAAATCAAACGAGTGTAAGTATATCCAGATTATCAAAGAGCATAGATATAATTTTTTGGGGAAGGTATTAAGTTTTGTTTTCACATCAATTAGAGGAAGCATAAAACTAAATTAAAGAATACTCTTAGAGATAAACACTACTCTAAGAGACACTCAGAGAGATGGAGTACATAGAGAAAATAACAAAAAAGAAATAAAAGAAAGCAAAAAAGAGACATCACAACTTTCAGAGCAATTAATAAAGAATATCTATAAAACACTGAACAACTTTTACAAGCATACAACTTTACAAATCACTGTATAAGAAGGAGATATCATGGATGAAAACTGATGTTATGATTGTGTTTCCTAACACATTTTGCTAGAGCTATTGCTGGGCTAGCTATTTCATAATTACAGACTAATGCTAAATTTTGCATTCACAAGGGTAAATGAAGTAAATATTTTGCAAATTTGAAATATACTGAACAGAATTTGCATTTATTTGTTAGTGAGAAAACCTTCCAAAATGGTGCTGTATACAGAAAATGTGGCAGAGCTGGTGAATTACAGTTTAGCAAGGATTATTTGGTTGAAATGTTATTCATTTCAGATAACTGAAGCATAAGATGCACCACATTTTTTTCAAGGTGGGAAATCAGCAGCAAGCAAGTTTGCTTTAGGGATGGGCCAATTGGAAGACCAAAATAAACAAGTTCTTCAACTGGCTTTCCAAAAGAATGTTCCAAATAGACTGAAAATGTGGGACCCAGATTATCCTAGTTAAATAAAAGAACATCTGATTTCACAGAGTTAATTTCCAGCCCCAATTTAGAATATTCACTCTCAAGTATTCTGAAGTTTTCTTCAATATGTTGTAATGACCTGCTAAAACTAAGGGCATCATCTGCATAACAGACAAGTGTCATGTTTGTTGTTTCCTCAATGCATGAAGATATGCATTTTGATTGAGTATCTAGGAAAATTTTATTAAAAAGAGAAGGTACAGTGATAACACCTTGATGTATATCTTTATATACAGAGACAAAACTGTTCAGATCATTTGGGGGATTTTTGGGACAAGAAAAGCTATCTTGTGGAGCATACATTAGATGAATTGGAAACTGGCAAGTTAAATGGATTTGTAATTTTAATACATACTTTAAGCTGCAAACATAAATCTCTCATGGTACAAATAATAGAGGGGTGAAAACCTCTTTTTGCAGTATGAAAGAGCATGGCTCTATGTACTAATGAGTCAAATGCATGCCTGACATTGTGTGCTACTAGAATAGGACCCTCTTGGGCCAGTTAAGCCTCTATTAGGACATTAGCTACAACACTAAGGAAATCAATGTACCTTATTTTATTCTGAAAGCCAAACTGGTATTGTGGAATGCTACATTTATCCTTTAATTCATCAACAAAAAGCAGATCAAACAGTTTACAGAATGTAGTAGAGATTGTTATAGGCCTTAAAGTCAAACACTGAATGTTAGATTGGCCTTTCTTTGGGATAGGAATGAGATCATCAATGTAAAAAGACAACAGTAATGTAAAAGCATCAAAAATCATGTGCATGAGCAATCCTAGGTGTAACATGAGCAAAGAGGTTCCATGGATAACTTGAAATTCATTAATATTATCTATAACAAATGAAGCTGTATATTTGAACTTGGTGACTGCCATTATTATGGTTTGTATTGTAACAACATAGCAAGATTCTGGGTAAACAGATAAAAATTCATCAAGTTTGAATTCATATTTAGATTCTAAAGTTGGATCTGGTGCAGCAAATTCATTCTAAGCAAATTCTACCATTCAAAAGGGGGTATCAAAAGCTTTGGGAGTATTTGAAGAAGTGGTGCTTATGGGATCAAGATATTTTCAAATTGAATTGTGTAAAGCAGAAACTCTAAGCAAATATGAATCAACAATGGCTGCACAGTGACAAGCTGGCTCACTTGCAAAAATCTTTTTTGCATTTGTAATTTTTTTAACTTTTTCCTCAAAATAAGCGTTTCAGAGAAAGGTACAAAACTCTATTAAATCAAAAATGAGCAGAAATAAAATTGAATAATCTACCAAGCATAAAAATACCACATATCAATATCAATAAATAAACTAAACCTAAAACAAAAAGAAATTACAATAAATGACCAAGTTAAATTCAAACAAGCAGAAATTAATAAGAGTAGAGCTGACAACCCTCATGGTTCCTCAAGACCAGAACATAATTGGCATTTTACTGGAAAAAAAACATGCATTAATTCCATCACATTCCTTGAAGTCTTAGCAATTTTTGACTTATTAAAGTTAAAACATTTCAAGTGTATTTTCTTCCTTTAATGAAGGAAATTTTTTTCTTTATGAAGACATCACCTGATGTTTTTCACAATCTTTCCAAATTCTATAATTGCTTCTGGGTACATTCAATTTGAGTTTTTTTTTTTTCCCCTTTGTAAAGACATTGCCTGATGTTTTTTCACAATCTTTCCAAATTCCATAATTGCTTCTGGGTACATTAAATTTGAGCTCTTAAAGGGCTCAAAGCAGCCTATAGTAACCATGTTTAAAAACACATAAAATAATGGGCTTAAGAAAAATAATCATTATTTTCATCAGTCTTAATAGTAAAATGTTATTTTGAGAGCAAGCAGAATTTTTTAAATCAAGTGCCTAATACCCTTGAATATCACATCACAACAAAACAGACATCATTTTGAGGGGTTTCTAGCTATTCTGTGTTAGCAATTAAGAAGAATTGTTAATCCAATACAATACAACTGAAATACTTTTTAGGAGTGATATAGGCTATTGCTAGCCAATGTATTCTAGAACATTTTATTGCCTAGCCTACCCTAGTTGCTTTCAGAATTTTACAGAGAGTCCTTCTGAGGAGGCCAACCACTACATTAGTATGTATTTACCTCTATCTTTAGTTTTTTCTTAAGTATCAATAATCTCTGGTAAAAATTCTAGTTTAGCTACTTTTTTCTACCATGGAAGGGAGTTAGGAAAAATGAAACATTCAGTAATGAGGCTACTCTGGAAAGGTATTGCAAAGCTTTCATGTTAGCCCTCTTCTGATGTCTAAGTCTTAGAAATTTTGCCTAGCCTACTTGACAGGTCTATAGCCTACCTACTGAAATTTTGACAAAACAACAATTTATCTTAAGTTTAAGTTATAAGTTTCTTTTTCTCTGGTTTTAGCTTTGAAAATGTAATTCCTGTTATTTGAGTAGAATTTTAAGACATATAAATTGAGATTGAGCAAAGTTGTAAAACTTAAAAACAGTTTCATTTAAGCAGGAGATTTGTTTTGCAAGGTTTCTCTTTCATAGCAAAAGAATTCTTTAGGATCATCAAAAGTAACTGCCCTCTATAGAGAGAAAAGGATTAGAGGTAGGAACTTCAAAATACCTTCTCAGGACATACTTTAGTCTGTAGAACCATCCCTAAAAGTTTCATTTCCCTACCCTAATTTCTTTCCAAGATAGTGAAAATTAGATAAACTAGAATTTTACCGTGGGCACTCCTCGTCTATAATTCCACCAGGAAGTGATTAATTATAGCCTATGAATGACTGTTCAACACAGAATTGAAAATTTCATTCACCAAAGTCTACTACTTTCTAAAAAGGTCGATATTACTTCATTTAGGTTCAAATCTTATTTTACAGTAGGCCTACTTAATAATTGGATGCTTCTAAAACATGTAATCATGTAAAATTAACTCAATAAGGTCAAACTGCATGCATAATTTTCAAAAATTTGTCTTTTTTATTCGACATTGTTGCTATGGTTTTCGCAGTTGATTTTTTCTGATCAAGAAGTCTGATTCGGTGCCATTTAAATAAAGAGTTTCCCAAAATGTGTCATCTTTGACATATTTTTAAGAATGGAAATACATTGTGGTGCCGCAATGATAAGTGTTTCACCTAGATCGTTGAGACCTGACATAGTTTAAATGTTCATTAAGCTGTATCTCATCATAGGCAATGCAATAATACTGCCCAAATTAAGAATTAAGTAGACCCAAATTATTATTAACTTTTTTTTAGCAAGGAAATTTTTATTGAAGAAGTTGCTGTGGAAACTTCAAAAAGATCTTCTTGACTGGAAATTGAGAGTTCTAGCACCCCTTTTAATGGTTAAAAGTGATTGGTCGGTAATCATCCTCCCCCTCTACTTATTATTTCCCCAAACACATCCAATCAAATTTTGCGATAGCCATTTCGTTCAACATAGTTGAAATCTATATATATAACAATAAGTTGTCTGTGTGTCTGTGTGTCGAGTGACGTCATGTTTGTGTGTCAACTGACGTCATGTTTGTCGACTGACGAAATTACAGACCGGGAAATCAGGACACAAATGACGACCGGGACACCGAGACATGTTTGTCAACTGATGAAATTACATACCGGGACACAAATCACAACCGGGACACAGGGAATATAAATGATGCCCGGGAACCTCAAAGAGAAATTACAGACTGGGACACCCAGACACAAATCACGACCGGGACACAGAGAATATAAATGGCGACCGGGACACAGGGACACAACTACAACGGGGACGCCGGGGGCACAGGCGGGATATATAAATGACGACCGGGACACAGGGATTGTTTGAATAGAAATTACAGACCGGGACACGAATGACGTTTTTTCTTTTTAGTTTTTT
This sequence comes from Artemia franciscana, assembly GCF_032884065.1. Lineage (NCBI taxonomy): Eukaryota > Metazoa > Arthropoda > Branchiopoda > Anostraca > Artemiidae > Artemia > Artemia franciscana. Next base: position 15,501,305 of record NC_088866.1, read on the forward strand.
TTTTGTTTTTTACCTTTTTTCTTTTTTCAGTTTTCTTTTTCTTCTTTATTTTTCAGCGTCACTATGAAGTACATATCGACGAACCTTTGTTTTTTTTAACTTAAATCTGGTAGGCATTGATGACCTTATCCAAGTCAAAATCCCAAGCCCAATCATCATCGCTATCATTTTCAGTTTTGATATGTTTTGACTCTCGCTGTCCAGGTGGATTTTCATCTAACTGCGCGGTTTTGCGTTCTTTAGCCGCAAGCCTGTTTTCTTGCTGTTCTTGTGATTCCTCGGAATGCTTTCTTTTCTTACTTTCTCTATCAGCAGCAAGTTTTTTGGCATAAACTCTTTGAGCAGCTTCCTCGGCTGTTGCCATTGTAGGTTCTTCAGTCATTTTACAATTAAACATTTTTCCGTGAACAAATGTCTTAAATACCATTAATGACGTCTCCGTCATTAATGACGACCCTGTGTCCCGGTCGTCATCCCGGTATACATTCGTTTTTGAATTGGTATATGATGAAATAAATTTTTAATTTTTTCCCTTTTTTCCTTTTAGTTTTTTTTATTGGTTTTGACCTTTTTTTAGGTTTTTTAGTTTTTTTTTTTATTTTTAGTTTTTTTTGAAGTTTTTATCTTTTTAGTTTTTTTATTTTTATTTATATTTTTTTAGTTTTCTTTTTCTCCTTTATTTTTCAGTTTTTTTCCTTTTTTTAGTTTTTTTTCTTTTTAGTTCTTTTAGTTTTTACCTTTTTTAGTTTTTTTTAGTTTTTTAGATGAACATTTTTTTAGTTTTATTCCTTTTTTTCTTTTCAGTTTTTTATTGGTTTTTACCTTTTTTTTAGCTTTTTTAGTTTTTTTTCGTTTTTTCTTTTTACTTTTTTTTAGTTCTTATCTTTTTTTATTTTTTTTTATTTTTATTCTTAATTTTTTTTTATTAGTTTTTAGTTTTTTTTTGTAATTTTTGCCTTTTTTAGTTTTTTCAGTTTTTTTTTTAGTTTTTAGATTTTTACCTTTTTTAGCCTAACCAGGATTTGAACCTGGGACCTTCATTCTCCGTTCTGACACCCTCTCTCACCGAGTGACTACTCCAGCATGTTCATTTTGGTGTTTTAAATGGTATATTATTAACCAAATTAATGTGTTTTACAATATACTAAGCATCGTCATAACAAAAATGACGACAACTAATTTCATGACGTCAGTCAACACAGAAATTAAGTTCTGAAATTAAGTCATGAAATTAGTTGCCGTCATTTTTGCTTTGACGGTGACGTCATTCAAGTTATATAAGACATATGTTCACGTAGAAATCTATTAATGATTAAGTTTACAATGACAGATGAAGATGCTCAAAGAGTCTATGCCAAAAAACTTGCTGCTGATAGAGAAAGTCAGAAAAGAAAGCGTGCCGAGGAACTATCAGCAGCAATTTTTTTGGCATAGACTCTTTGAGCATCTTCATCAGTCATTGTAAACTTAAACATTAATAGATTTCTACATGAACATATGTCTTATATAACTTGAATGACGTCACCGTCAAAGCAAAAATGACGACAACTAATTTCATGACGTCAGCCGACACAGAAACATGACGTCACCTGACAACTAATTTCATGACGTCAGCCGACACAGAAACATGACGTCACCTGATCCACAGATCCACAGACAGACAGACAACTTATTTTTATATATATAGATATATATATATATATATATATATATATATATATATATATATATATATATATATATATATATATATATATATATATATATCTATTCACAGGTGGGACACTGGGAAACAACTATAATGGCGCGTAACTAATGTAGCGCGTAACGACTTACGCGCGCGGGGGGGGGCTTGGGGGACGCGAAGCGCCCCACCAACTAGGTGTTGGGGTGGCGCGAATGACGACCGGGAACCTCAAAGAGAAATTACAGACTGGGACACCCAAACACAAATCACGACCGGGACACAGAGAATATATATGACGACCGGGACACAGGGACACAACTACAACGGGGACGCCGGGGGGACAGGCGGGATATATAAATGACGACCGGGACATAGGGATTGTTTGAAAAGAAATTACAGACCGGGACACCGGGACACAAATGACGACCGGGACACAGGGAATATAAATAACGACCGGGACACTCAAAGAGAAATTACAAACTGGGAAACCGGGACACAAATGTTGAATGTTCAAGAGGCAGTAAACCTGACAATCTATTTATATGCACAGACAATGGGACAGCGAAGAATGTTGTATATTCGCATGTTTTACTTAGTTAAAAACATATATATATGTATATATATATATATATATATATATATATATATATATATATATATATATATATATATATATATATATATATATATATATATATATATATATATATATATATATATATACATATATATATACATACATATATATATATATATATATATATATATATATATATATATCTTCTATATATATAAAAATAAGTTGTCTGTGGATGGATGGATGGATGGATGTGTCAGGTGACGTCACCTGAAAAAACTGGATCAGGTGACGTCAAAACTGAAAAAACTAAAAAAAGGCAAAAACTACAAAAGAAACTAAAAACTAATAAAAAAAATAAAAAAGCTAAAAAACTAAAAAAACTATAAAGGTAAAAACCAATAAAAAACTAAAAAAAAAACTGAAAAAACTAAAAAAAGGCAAAAACTACAAAAAAAACTAAAAACTAATAAAAAAAGTAAAAAAGCTAAAAAACTAAAAAAACTAAAAAAAGGTAAAAAACTAAAAAAAATAAAAAATAAAAAAAACTAAAAAAAAGGAAAAAACTGAAAAATAAGCTAAAATAAAGGTAAAAACCAATAAAAAACTAAAAAAAAAAAGGAAAAAACTAATAAATGACGACACTCAAAGAGAAAAAAAAGGCAAAAACTACAAAAAAAACTAAAAACTAATAAAAAAAATAAAAAAGCTAAAAAACTAAAAAAACTAAAAAAAGGCAAAAACTACAAAAAAAACTAAAAACTAATAAAAAAGCTAAAAAACTAAAAAAACTAAAAAAAAGGCAAAAACTACAAAAAAACTAAAAACTAATAAAAAAAATAAAAAAGCTAAAAAACTAAAAAAAACTAAAAAAACTAAAAAAAGGTAAAAAACTAAAAAAACTAAAAACTAAAAAAAACTAAAAAAGGTAAAAACTAAAAGAACTAAAAAAGAAAAAAATAAATGACGACACTCAAAGAGAAAGCGACCAGGACAAAAGGAATGTTCGATTAGCAATCAACAAAGCACCGGGACACAGGGAGTATAAATGACGACCCGGGGGAAACAGGGGGATATAAATGACGACCGGGACAAAAAAACTAAAAAGAAAAAAAAACTAAAAACTAATAAAAAAACTAAAAAATCTAAAAATCTAAATAAGCTAAAAAAGAAAAAAAAAGGAAAAAAATAAAGGAGAAAAACAAAACTAAAAAACGAATGTATATACAGACCGGGACACCGGGATACAAATGACGACCGGGACCCGGGACACAGGGAATATAAATGACGACCGGGACACAGGGACACAACTCCGGTACACCGGGATACAAATGACGACCGGGACACAGGGAATATAAATGACGACCGGGACACAGGGACACAACTACAACGGGGACACCGGGGGAAACAGGGGGATATAAATGACGACCGGGACAAAAAAACTAAAAAGAAAAAAAAACTAAAAACTAATAAAAAAACTAAAAAATCTAAAAATCTAAATAAGCTAAAAAAGAAAAAAAAAGGAAAAAAATAAAGGAGAAAAACAAAACTAAAAAACGAATGTATATACAGACCGGGACACCGGGATACAAATGACGACCGGGACCCGGGACACAGGGAATATAAATGACGACCGGGACACAGGGACACAACTACAACGGGGACACCGGGGGAAACAGGGGGATGTAAATGACGACCGGGACACCGGGACAGGGAATGGTCGATTAGCAATCACCATCAACAAAGCTCAAGGGCAATCATTAGAATCATGAGGTATAGATCTGAATACAGATTGTTTTCCCATGGACCATTATATGTTGCATGTTCAAGAGTCGGTAAACCTGACAATCTATTTATATGCAAAGACAATGGGACAGCAAAGAATGTTGTATATTCGCAAGTTTTACGTAGTTTAAACCATATATATATATCTATCTATATTCACAGGTGGGACATAGGGACACAACTACAATGGCGCGTAACTATTATGGCGCGTAACGACTTACGCGCGCGGGGGGGCTTGGGGGGGGCGCGAAGCGCCCCCACCAACTAGGTGTTGGGGTGGCGCGAAGCGCCACCCCAACAGCTAGTATATATATATATATATATATATATATATATATATATATATATATATATACATATATATATATATATATATATATATATTTATATATATATATATGTAAATATATATATATATATATATATATATATATATATATATATATATATATAAAAATAAGTTGTTTGTCTGTCTGTCGACTGACGTCATGTTTGTGTGTCGACTGACGTCATGTTTGTCGACTGACGTCATTATAAGGATTGAGCTGTATGTCGTCATGAAGTTGTTTGTCGTCTGACGTCATGTTTGTCGACTAACGAAACTACAGACCGGGACACCGGGACACAAATGACGTGTTATGTCTGTTATAACGTAATAGAGGCAACAATCTTGACAGGGCCTTTTGAGGGTGAGGCTTTTCTTATTCCACGCATTCTCATGATTCCAATGGATCTGCCTTTTCAACCTAAAAGATTGCAATTCCCAATTTGATTAGCATGTTTAGTTTTCAGTTCAGAACCACTAAAGCTATTATGTAAATATCAAAAATATTTATGTTGTCTGAGCAATAATTTTTAGTTTTTATTTCAAAATAGAAAATTACCTGACAATTTTAGAATTATATCTATCTATATATATAAAAATAAGTTGTCTGTCTGTGGATCAGGTGACGTCATGTTTCTGTGTCGACTGGCGTCATGAAGTTAGTTGTCGTCATTTTTGCTATGACGGTGACGTCATTAAAGATATTTAAGACATATATGTTCACGTAGAAATCTATTAATGTTTAAGTTTAAAATGACTGATGAACTTACAATGGCAAAAGCCGATGAAGATGCTCAAAGAGTCTATGCCAAAAAACTTGCTGCTGATAGAGAAAGTCAGAAAAGAAAGCGTGCCGAGGAATCAAAAGAACAGCAAGGAAACAGGCTTGAGGCTAAAGAACGCAAAACCGCGCAGTTAGATGAAGATCCACCTGGACAGCGAGAGTCAAAACATATCAAAACTGAAAATGATAGCGATGATGATTGGGTTTGGGATCTTGACTTGGATAAGGTCATCAATGCGTACCAGATTTTAGTTGAAAAAACAAAGGTTCGGCGATATGTATTTCATAGTGAAGCTGAAAAATAAAGAAGAAAAAGAAAACTGAAAAAAGAAAAAATGTAAAAAACTAAAAAATACTAAAAAGAAAAAACACTCAAAGAGAAATTACAGACCAGAACACAAATGACGACTGGGACAGAGGGAATATAAATAACGACCGGGACACTCAAGGAGAAATTACAGACTGGGATACCGGGACACAAATGACGACCGGGACACAGGCAATATAAATGACGACCAGGACACAGGTATTTAAGAATATCGTTCAAAGACAAATTTTTAATTGTAAGAAGACCGTTGAAAGAGAAATTTCTAATTGTAAAATGACTGAAGAACCTACAATGGCAACACCCGAGGAAACTGCTCAAAACGAATGTATTCACGCCGAAGTATCTGAGTTGGTAAAGCGTTATGTTTCAGGTTCTATGTCCGAGAGGCTCCAGGTTTGAACCTTGGCTTTAGCATTAATACAAAAGAAGAAAAAAACTAAAAAAGGTAAAAACTACAAAAAAACTAAAAAGAAAATATATATATATATATATATATATATATTTATATATATCATCTTTTCCACAAAAATAATAATTTAGTGCTTCTGCTTAAAAACAGCAATCGAATTGATGCCTCCTGATACGCAACTATCAACAAAGTGGCAATCGTTGTGGTCGGTGATCAGTTCTTACCTCGAGATAATATTCTTTATAGGCGAAACAATCAGTTGACAAGAATTGCTTAAACTCATCGATGCTACGATGCCCTACAATATCCTGACGAATATAAATGACGCCCGGGACACTCAAATAGAAATCACAGACTGGGACACCGGGACACAAATGACGACGGGGACACAGGGAATATAAATGACGACCCGGACACAGGGACACAACTACAACGGGGACGCCGGGGGGCACAGGGGGATATATAAATGACGACGGCAACAAAGGAAATGGTTGATTAGCAATCACCATCAACAAAGCTCAAGGGCAATCAATAGAGGATTGATTGCTATACCTCAATATCATGAGGTATAGATCTGAATACGGATTGTTTTCCCATGGACCATTATGCGTTGCATGTTCAAGAGTCGGTAAACCTGACAATCTATTTATATGCACAGACGATGGGACAGCAAAGAATGTTGTATATTCGCAAGTTTTACGTAGTTAAAAACATATATATATATATATATATATATATATATATATATATATATATATATATATATATATATATATATATATATATATATATATATATATATATATATATATATCCGATGAAGATGCTCAAAGAGTCTATGCCAAAAAACTTGCTGCTGATAGAGAAAGTCAGAAAAGAAAGCGTGCCGAGGAATCAAAAGAACAGCAAGGAAACAGGCTTGAGGCTAAAGAACGCAAAACCGCGCAGTTAGATGAAGATCCACCTGGACAGCGAGAGTCAAAACATATCAAAACTGAAAATGATAGCGTTATGATTGGGTTTGGGATCTTGACTTGGATAGGGTCATCAATGCCTACCAGATTTTAGTTAAAAAAACAAAGGTTCGGCGATATGTATTTCATAGTGAAGCTGAAAAATAAAGAAGAAAAAGAAAACTGAAAAAAGAAAAAATGTAAAAAACTAAAAAATACTAAAAAGAAAAAACACTCAAAGAGAAATTACAGACCGGGACACAAATGACGACCGGGACAGAGGGAATATAAATAACGACCGGGACACTCAAGGAGAAATTACAGACTGGGTTACCGGGACACAAATGACGACCGGGACACGTCATAAAAATATATATATATATATATATATATATATATATATATATATATATATATATATATATATATATATATATATATATAATATATATATATATATATATATATATATATATATATATATATATATATATATATATATATATATATATATATATATATATATATATATATATATATATATATATATATATAGGGACACAACTACAATGGTGCGTAACTAATATGGCGCGTAACGACTTACGCGCACGGGGGGGCTTGGGAGGGGCGCGAAGCGCCCCCACCAACTAGGTGTTGGGGTGGCGCGAAGCGCCACCCCAACAGCTAGTATTTATATATATATATATATATATATATATATATATATATATATATATATATATATATATATATATATATATATATATATATATATATATATATATATATATATATATATATATATATATATATATATATATATATATATATATATATATATATATATATATATATATATATATATATATATATATATATATATATATATATATATTATATTTATCTATTCACAGGTGGGACACAGGGACACAACTATAATGGCGCGTAACTAATATGGCACGTAACGACTTACGCGCGCGGGGGGCTTAGGGGGGGGCGCGAAGCGCCCCACCAACTAGGTGTTGGGGTGGCGCGAAGCGCCACCCCAACAGCTAGTCTATATATATAAAAATAAGTTGTCTGTGTGTCTGTCGAGTGACGTCATGTTTGTGTGTCGGCTGACGTCATATTTGTCGATTGACGAAATTACAGACAGGGACATCGGGACACAAATGACGACCGGGACATCGAGACACAAATGACGACTGGGACACCGAGACATCTATCTATATATATAAAAATAAGTTGTCTGTGTGTCGAGTGACGTCATGTTTGTGTGTCGACTGACGTCATGTTTGTCGACTGACGAAATTACAGACCGGGACATCGGGACACAAATGACGACCGGGACACCGGGACATAGGAAATATAAATGACGACCGGGACACTCACAAAGAAAGCGATCGGGACACAAGGAATGTTCGATTAGCAATCACCATCAACAAAGTACCGGGACACAAATGACGACCGGGACACAGGGAATATAAATGACGACCAGGACACCCAAAGAGAAATTACAGACCGGGACACCGGAACACAAATGACGACCGGGACAAAAATGACGACCGGGACACAGGGAATATAAATGACGACCAGGACACTCAAAGAGAAATTACAGACCGGGACACCGGAACACAAATGACGACCGGGACAAAAATGACGACCGGGACACAGGGAATATAAATGACGACCGCGACACTCAAAGAGAAATTACAGACTGGGACACCGGGACACAAATGACGACCAGGACACAGGGAAACAACTACAACGGGGACGCCGGGGGCACAGGGGGATATATAAATGACGACGGCGACACAGGGAATGTTCGATTAGCAATCACCATCAACAAAGCTCAAGGGCAATCATTAGAATCATGAGGTATAGATCTGAATACGGATTGTTTTTCCCATGGACAAGTCGATTGGCTAAAATTGTAGCCAATCGAGGGAAATACAATCGTATTGCCCTTGGTAAGCTTTATTCTACTTTTTCTGATCATTCTGTTCTTTACCTTTCTGGGCTTTACCCTATATTTAAGAAAAAAGATTTTAGCGATATTCCATCCTCTTATTTCCGTTTCTGTAAATTTCTTCTCTATCTTCCTCTGTGGTATAGGAATCGAAAGATAATCAAAAAGTTCCATCTTCCGAACATTACTGAGAAGCTGACTGATCTACACAAAAAGCTCTCAGAAACGGCGTATCGGCGTTTGTCGCCTCACAACGATCTGATCCGTTTGTATGATTAATGTCTATTGTTGACTCTCGTTTTTTTTTGTATCACATTTTTTTTTTATTTGTTTTCCGTTTTTCTTCAATTTGTTACTCCACTATTTATCTTTTTGATGTAAGTGGGTTAGAAATAAATATTATTATTATATTATTATATGTTGCATGTTCAAGAGTCGGTAAACCTGACAATCTATTTATATGCACAGACAATGGGACAGCGAAGAATGTTGTACATTCGCAAGTTTTACGTAGTTAAATACATATATAGGGATGTCATCCCTCCTCCCAAATCCCGATGGGGCGAAAACTGAAAGTTATGCAATTCATCATTGATTATGTATATATTATAATTTATTAAGAAAGGTGGGCATGTTTGACCTTTACTTACTGAGAAGACAAAAGGCATTCAGGTGAGCCTTTCGAATAATTGTGAGGGAAGTGTTAAGCTAAATCAAAATAGTTTTTGCATACGGGTTTCCAAACGAGCATAGCTAAAAAACAAGAGCCAAGAGCTCATATGGCACTTGTGACGAGGTTGGAAGAGCCAAGAGCTTTTCCCACAAAGTTTCACTACGATCCCTCCATTCCAAACGTTTGCCAAGATTTCCGGTTTCCCCTACAACTTCCCCAATGTCACGGGATCCGATCGGGATTTGAAATAAGAGCTCTAAGACACGAGGCCCTACTAAATATCAAATTTCATTGAGGTCCGATAACCTGTTCGTAATTTAAAAATATCTCATTTTTTTCGAATTAACCGTCCTTCCATTCCTCCCAGATGGTCAAATCGGGGAAGCGACTACTTCTAATTTAATCTGGTCGGGTCCTTGATAACGCTTGCCAACTTTCAGTGATCACTAAACTGATCACTTATCTAGTTTCGGATCTTCTTCATGTAAAAATCGGGATGGTCCGAAATTCAAACCTGAGACCTCTCGCATCCTAAGCGAGAATCATACCCCTAGACCACAAGCCATACTTAAGAAGAACAATTATTTGTTTTATCGGCAAATAAAATTCTTCCCAAAGATCTTGTTTGCTCGCCCCCCCCCCCCAGATAGTTGAATCGAAAAAGAGATTATTTCTAATTTAACCTAGTCTGGTCCCTGATACGCTTGCCAACCTCCATTGTCCTAGCTTATCTTGATGTGCCCAAACTAGTAAATCCCCCTAACTCCCCCAAAGAGAGCGGATCCAATCCGGTTACGTCAATAACGTATCTGGGACATGGGCTAATTCTTTTTCCACCAATTATCTTCCCGATCTCTACCCTCTAAATATTTTCCAAGATTTATGATTTCCCCCCTCCAGCTTCCCCCTGTGTGACCGGATCCAGTAGGGAGTTAAAATAAGACCTCTGAGACACAAGGTCCTTCTAAATATCAAATTTCATTAAGATCGGATCACCCGTTCGTAAGTTAAAATACATCATTTGTTCTAATTTTTCCAAACTACCCCCCCCCCCATCTCCCCCAAAGAGAGCCAATCCGGTCTGGTTATGTCAATCACGTATCTAGGACTTATGCTAATTCTTTCCACCAAGTTTCATCCCAATCTCTCCATTCTAAGCGTTTTCCAAGATTTCTGGTCCCCCCAACTCCCCCCAATGACTCTAGATCCGGTCGGGATTTAAAATAAGAGATTTGAAACACAATATCCTTCTAAATATCAAATTTTATTGAGGTCTCATCCCCCCGTTTGTAAGTTACGAATACCTCATTTTTTCTAATTTTTCCAAATTAACCATGCCCCCACTCGCCCCCCCCCAGATGCTCAAATCGGAGAAACGACTATTTCTAATTTAATCTTGTCAGGTCCTTCATACGCCTACCAAATTTTATTGTCCTATCTTATCTGGAAGTGCCCAAAATAGCAAAACCAGGACAACAGAAATTGCGATCGCTATATGTCACTTTGTAAATACCAAGTGCCATAAAAAGACCGAGTACATTGATCTGCAACTTTTAGGAAATAATAAGGGAGATAATCAATGGATCAATGGATCAAAACACAATATTAAACACTGCTAATACTTATACTACTGCTACAATTACCACTACTACTTCTGATACCACTACAACTTCTATTACTACTGCTAAAACTACTGCTTTTCTAGCAATTAATACCAAGGCTGAGGGTATTGAAGTACCAGTTGAGAGGAAAATCGAACTGAACTAAAACGTACTAAAAGCATACAGGTTGTCGAAAAAGTGTAGCAGCAATATTTTTGGAGCGGCTTAGCGTATCAAGATGAAACTTCCGGGCGATCATGAGGGGGTTTTTCAACTTAATAAAAGGCAGCATATATATGCTACCTCCGACATTATTACTGCTTCTACTACTGTTATTGTTACTACTAATACAACATAACTACTTCTCCTGCTACTATCATTACCGCCATAATAGTAGTAGTATTAAGGCAAAGCTTATGAAGGTGAAAATTTGAAAGGATATTGAGGGGAAATTTAAAACAAATATAAACACACACTATGTGTATGCAGATTGTCAAAAGGGTACATCTCAAAAGTAGATTTGGGTTTTAAATTGGAACTTTCAGAGAGTGTAAGGGGGAAGATATATTAATCAGAAGGTAATATACTATTAGAGAGAGAAAGAGAGAGAAGGGTTTATTGACAATCAAAAAAATTACTACTACTTCCCCTAAAAAGCAAAGCTTATCCGTGGGGAAGGTAGAAAAACAAAATCCTTAAAACAAAAAGAACACTTGGCCACCGACACCACTAATACACTAAACAATAAACTCAAAAGAATATCACATATTATACTTCTCCTCCCGGAACATCATATGTTCGGGAGGAACATATCCGGGAGGAATTTTGAAAATCATGGCTGATTTTCAAAACATGTATAGGTATTATTCAGTTCAACCGAGCCCTGTCTACTTGTCCCGTAAGTTATAAGTCTCTCAGAGAGATACAAAATTTTGGGTAATTTTTGGTGTCGCAAAAGCCATTGCATCCAAAATTTAGTTTCAAATGTAATCTCTGCATAATGAGAATCAAAGGACGTAGCAGTAGCCATCCCATTGAAAGTTTGAACCAAACGGTAATTAAGAGTCACTATTCACTCTTTCTAGTGACTTAACCAGTAGAAAAAAGCTGCGGCAGAAATACCTCCTATTAAAGCAGCCACAAGAAAAGATGATTCGGATTTTTCCTCGGTCTCATTTTTTTCATTTGCCGAGTTAATTGGTTGGTTATTGGCTTCCTCGGTCTTTATTAACTTTGCATTTTCTTTCTTTTTGGATTCGCTTAATGTAATTTCACTGTCATCTTTTGCCAGTTCCTCTTCAGTCTCAACTTTAATTTCTTGTTTAATTTTTTCAATGCTTTTTTCTTCCTCTGTCTCATTTTTAACTGGTTCTGGGTTTTCTTTTCCTTGCTCTTCAGTACCGCTCATTTCCTCGGTCTCATTCTTTTCATTTGACAAGTTAGGTGGGTTAAGTAATTCGGACTTATTCTTTATATTGTCACTACTGTTTAAATTACCTTCCTCGGTCTTTATTAACTTTATATTTTCTTTCTTTTTGGCTTCACTTAATGTTATATCAGTATTATCCTTGGCTTGTTTCTCTTCGGTCTCAACCTTATTTTCTTGTTTAATTTTGTCCTTGCTTTGTTCTTCTTCTGTCTCATGCTTTACTGGTTCTGCGTTTTCTTCCCCTTGTCCTCCAGTTTCGCTCCTATCATCTTTACTTCCTTCATTTTTGTCACACTTGATGTGCCCAAGATTTCCTTCTTCATCCTTGTGAAGAGCAAAGATAGGCTTCTTGACTTGGGCTACTTGATTGATATCTTTCAGCAGTAACTCACTATTTTCTTCTTGTTTCTGCTCTTCTTCCTCCATAGTAGTTGATGAGCCAACTGACGACAGTGAAAAATTGTCATTTTCTGGTGTTTCTTCTGTGTTAGAATCTAGTTCCTCCACCTTAATGTGAAGTTTGGCGACAGGTTTCTGTGATCTGTTCTTTCTTATATCAACGATGAATGTACCTGCTTTTAGTTCCCCTTCTTTAATTGTAATGCCACCATTGCCAACTCGCTTACCTCTGTTTATTAGTCCTAGCATCTTTCTTTGCTCTTTCATTCGGAACTTCATGTCAAGTAATTCATTTTCGTTCACTTCGAAATCCACTGCATAATTCCAGATTGGTTTGTGGCCATTCTCCACTTTGTCAGTGGAGTAATTCTTTCCATTGCATGACATTTTTATATAAAGCTGTGGGTTCGGGTTTCTTTCAAAAACAGAATGTTCTAACACAGAATATTCTACAGTTAATCGAATAAACATTGTTTGAATAATTATAGGTAATAATTGAGTCTGATTTTGTCTAAAAGATAAAATCGTAGCTTCAATAGTGCTTATCTCTCTTTATGTTAAATTGAATTAAAAAAAAAACAATGCAAGTAAATATTTTTTGTTGCATCTAGATTTATTTTCAAGTTCCAAGGTTATTTTTGCGATTATTATATTCTTATAGCGGCAGATTATGACACTTTATGAAAATCTAACATGGCTATGATGTATTGGTGACGATATTATCGTTACTAACATGCTCGGATTTTTATCTGCGTATATTATTACTACATTTGTTTCGCAATATGAACCTAATAGAGACAGATAATACGTCTGCTATAAACTATGTGCTGATTTTTGATCTAACAAAACCAGATTTGGCTTTAGACCTGATTATTTAAAAGAAAACTTTTCAAAGGAAAGTATAGAGCCATATTAAAACCTAAGATAACCAGATTTAAAACTCAAAGGGCCTCAATTCTATCCCTTTAGTGAAGAACGATGTGACATTTATGTATTATTATTTCTTCTTTGGAATTTTTATTCTCAACAACTTTTCAGGCATTTTTAAACTTTGGCTGGGGTTCTAAATCTTCACTAAAAACGTTCTTGTTGCGTTTAATAGCGGTGTTCGGTGTATTTAAAGAGAAAGGGCAAAACTAATAATCTTAGTCCCCCTAATAAAGGACGAACAACGGCCAATGGTAACCCAAAACTAAAAAAGTACGATTAAAAGAAATGGCTAATGAGAAAAAATTGTCTCTTGTATCGGATTTTGGAAAAGTAAATATTATTTCGATTAGTCTTAAAAGTAGAAAGTTATTACTAAAACAAATTTATTGGAATTTCGAATAATACCCCGAAACCCCTAAAAAACGGAGTGGGGTCGGAACAAAAAGTAAACGAAAGAAATTGTCCTGGCTGAAGACCTTATTCAGAAAAGCTACAGTCCCCTGGTTTGAAAAAGAAAAGAAATCACTTTTTGTACATAGGTATCATTGCAGTTTCCTATTTTTCTTCGCTGCTAGCGAGACAATTTAACATCATAGAAGGCTTTTTGAGGGCCCAAAAAACTGAACAACCAAAGCATTGAACCCCACCACCTAACTCCACCAAAGAGAGCGGATCCAGTCCGGTTACGTCAATCACGTATCTACGACATCTATAAGCGTTTTCCAAGATTTTCTGTTTCCCCCTCAAACTACCCCCAAGTTCAAAAAATCTGGTCGGGGTTTGAAGTAAGAGCTCTGAGACATGAATTCCTTCTAAATATCAAATTTCATTAAGATCCGGTCACCCGTTCTTAAGTTAAAAATACCTCCATTTTTCTGATTTTTCCAATTTAACAACCCCCAGTTCCCTCAAAGAGAACGGATCCGTACATATTACGTCAATCTCGTATCTATAACTTGTGCCCTTTCTTCCCATCAAGTTTCATCCCGATCTCTCCACTCTAAGCGTTTTCCAAGAATTCCGGTTTCCAAGATTTCTGTTTCCCACCTCCAACCCTGTATGTCCACGGATCCGATTCGAATTGAATTTGGAGCATCTGAGACATAAGATTCCTCTATATATCAAGTTTCATTAAGATCCGATCGCCCATTCGAAAGATACCTCGATTTTCACGTTTTCCAAGAATTCTGGTTTCTCCCTCCAATGTCACCAGATCTGGTCGAGATTTAAAATGAAAGTTCTAAAGCACAAGATCATTCTAGATATCAAATTTTATTGAGATCTGAACACCCGTTCGTAAGTTACTAATACCTCATTTTTTTCTAATTTTTCCGAGTTACTCTCCCCCCCCCCAACTCCACCAAAGAGAGCGGATCTGGTCCGGTTATGTCAGTCACCAATCTTGGACCTGTGCTTATTCTTTCCACCAATTTTCATCCTCATCTCTCCGCTTTAAGCGTTTTCCAAAATTTCCGCCCCCCCCCTAATGACACTATATCCGGTCGGGATTTAAAATAAAAGATCTGAGTTTCGACGTCCTTCAAAATATGAAATTTCATTGAGATACAATCACTCTTTCGTAAGTCAAAAATACCTCATTTTTTCTAATTTTTAGAATTAATCCTCCCTCACTTCCCCAAAGCGAGTAGATCCTTTCCGGTTATGTCAATCCCGTATCTAGGAGTTGTGCTTATATTTCCCACCAAGTTTTATCCCGATCCCTCCACTCTAAGCATTTTCCAAGATTTTAGGTTCCGCCCTCCCAACTTCCCCTTCACTGGATCTGGTCGGGATTTAAGATTAAAGCTCTGAGACACGATATCCTTCTAAACATCAAATTTCATTAAGATCCGATCACTCCTTCTTAAGTTAAAAATACCTCATTTTTTTAATTTTTCAGAATCAAACCATTTCATACCAAAGAGAGCGGATCTGGTCCGGTTATGTCAGTTACCTATTTTGGAATTGTGCTTATTCTTTCCACCAAGTTTTATCCTCATCTCTCCGCTTTAAGCGCTTCCCAAAATTCCCCCCCCCCTAATGACACTATATCCGGTCGGGATTTAGAATAAGAGATCTCAGTTTCGAGGTCTTTCTAAATATGAAATTTCATTAAGATACAATCACTCTTTCGTAAGTCAAAAATACCTCATTTTTTTCTAATTTTTTAGAATTAATCCTCCCCCAACTCTTCCTAAGAGAGCAGAGCCTTTCCAGCTATTTCAATCACGTATCTAGGACTCTTTCTTTCAACTCTTCTTTTTAAAACAGTAACAAACTTTAGCGTAAAGAGCGGGGCGTTGATGAGGAAGCAGCCCCTTTCATATACAAAGTAATTTCTGTTCATTTTAAGTTATAATGTCGCTCCTTACTTTCAGTTGAAAAAACTTGTTTTTTTATTTAATTTCTGAACGTATTTTAATCAATGCATGTTTTGACTTTGGCTCTCCGCAGAGGAATAATTAAAACGAAATTTACATTTTTTTTTTTTGGCTACAGGGCTTTCTCATAATTTTGATCGAATGATTTTGGTAAAAAAAAAGAGCAGGGGAGGAACCCTAGTTGCCCTCCAATTTTTTGGTTAATTAAAAAGGCAACTAGAACTTTTAATTTTTTACGAGTCTTTTTATTAGTAAAACATATAATTTTGTACCAATTCATTAAGAATGACCCCTGAATCGCAAAAGCCGTAGAATAAATAGTTGACATTACTAAAAATCCTTTAGCGTAAAGATCGAGGTATTAAGAGGAGGTGAGCCCCTCATATGGGTAATAATTTCTGTTCGTTTTAAGTTTTAATGCTGCTCCTTACTTCCAGCTGAAAAAACTTTTTCATATTTTTTTTTCATCGTTTTTTTTAAGTAATGCTAGTAAATCCTGCGCTCCCTTCATGGAAATTTTCTTCCCCCATGACAAATTCCTTGATGGAAAGCTCCCCCAGCATATCCCCCTCTTCTCAACCCCTCCCCCAACCAAAAAATCCTCCTGAAAACGCCTGTACACTTCCCAATAACCATTACTATATGTAAGCACTGGTCAAAGTTTGTAACTTGTAGCCCCTCCCATGGGGACTGTGGGGGAGTAAGTCGTCCCCAAAGACATAGTTATAAGGTTTTTCGACTACGCTGAATAAAATGGCTATCTCAGAATTTTGATCCGTTGACTTTGGGAAAATAATTAGCGTGGGAGGGGGCCTAGGTGCCCTCCAATTTTTGGTCACTTAAAAAGGGCACTAGAACTTTTCATTTCCGGTAGAATGAGCCCTCTCGCAACATTTTAGGACAACTGGGTCGATACGATCACCCCTGGGAAAGAGAAAAGAAAAAAAAAATAAATAAATAAACACGCTTCCGTGATCTGCCTTCTGGCAAAAAATACAAAATTCCACATTTTTGTAGCTAAGAGCTTGAAACTTGAACAGTAGGGTTCTCTGATACACTGAATCCGATGATGTAATTTTCGTTAAGATTCTATGACTTTTAGGGGGTGTTTTCCCCTATTTTCTAAAATAAGGCAAATTTTCTCAGGCTCGTAACTTTTGATGGGTAAGACTAAACTTGATGAAACTTATATATTTGAAATCAGCATTAAAATGCGATTCTTTTGATGTAGCTATTAGTATCAAAATTCCATTTTTTTAGTTTTGGTTACTATTGAGCCGGGTCGCTCCTTACTACAGTTCGTTACCACGAACTGTTTGATTTAGGAAATGTAGTTTCATATCTTTCAAACCTTATAAAATGGATTGGAGCAAAGTTATGAGGCTGAAAACAATTTTGTTGTACTTCATTTAAGCAGAAGATCTATTTTGCAAGGTTTCACTTTTATAACACACATTTTTAAAGGTCATCGAAGGTCAAGGCCCTCAAGAGGGAGAAGGAGTGGAGGTAGTTGCTTCAAAATACCTTCTCGGGACATATTTTAGTCTGTAGATTTATCCCTGAAAGTTTCACTTTCCTAACCTAAACGCTTTCTGAAATAGCAAGAAGTCAATTAACTAGAATTTTACCCACTTGGTTAATACCAACACCAAGTGCCATAAGAATTTAACTTTCTTGTCGTTGATATTTGTTAAAACGTTAGAACAACGTCTAAAATTACTTTTACTTTCCCTTGTCTAACCCCGATTTGCCAAATACGAGTTCAAATAGACATTCGGTGTCAAATGATGATTCTATGGATTTTGATTTTCCTAGTCTCGAGCACTCACGAAGATCCAGGTAAAATATTCTGTGCTATCGTTTGCTATAAAGAAGTAGTTTAAGTTGCTGCATATATATATATATATATATATATATATATATATATATATATATATATATATATATATATATATATATATATATATACTAGCTGTTGGGGTGGCGCTTCGCGCCACCCCAACACCTAGTTGGTGGGGGCGCTTCGCGCCCCCCCAAGCCCCCCCGCGCGCGTAAGTCGTTACGCACCATAATAGTTACGCGCCATTGTAGTTGTGTCCCTATGTCCCATATATATATATATATATATATATATATATATATATATATATATATATATATATATATATATATATGGTTTTAACTACGTAAAACTTGCGAATATACAACATTCTTTGCTGTCCCATTGTCTTTGCATATAAATAGATTGTCAGGTTTACCGACTCTTGAACATGCAACATATAATGGTCCATGGGAAAACAATCTGTATTCAGATCTATACCTCATGATTCTAATGATTGCCCTTGAGCTTTGTTGATGGTGATTGCTAATCGACCATTCCCTGTCCCGGTGTCCCGGTCGTCATTTACATCCCCCTGTTTCCCCCGGTGTCCCCGTTGTAGTTGTGTCCCTGTGTCCCGGTCGTCATTTATATTCCCTGTGTCCCGGTCGTCATTTGTATCCCGGTGTACCGGTCTGTATATACATTCGTTTTTTAGTTTTGTTTTTCTCCTTTATTTTTTTCCTTTTTTTTTCTTTTTTAGTTTATTTAGATTTTTAGATTTTTTAGTTTTTTTATTAGTTTTTAGTTTTTTTTTCTTTTTAGTTTTTTTGTAGTTTTTACCTTCTTTTTAGTTTTGTTAATTTTTTTTTTACTTATGTCCTGGTCGTCATTTATACTCCCTGTGTCCCGGTGCTTTGTTGATTGCTAATCGAACATTCCTTTTGTCCTGGTCGCTTTCTCTTTGAGTGTCGTCATTTATTTTTTTTCTTTTTTAGTTCTTTTAGTTTTTACCTTTTTTATTTTTTTTTAGTTTTTTAGATGAAAATTTTTTTTAGTTTTTTCCTTTTTTTCTTTTTAGTTTTTTATTGGTTTTTACCTTTATGTTAGCTTATTTTTCAGTTTTTTCCTTTTTTTTTATTTTTTTTTATTTTTTTTAGTTTTTTACCTTTTTTTAGTTTTTTTAGTTTTTTTAGTTTTTTTAGTTTTTTAGCTTTTTTACTTTTTATATTAGTTTTTAGTTTTTTTGTAGTTTTTGCCTTTTTTTAGTTTTTTCAGTTTTTTTTTAGTTTTTTATTGGTTTTTACCTTTATTTTAGCTTATTTTTCAGTTTTTTCCTTTTTTTTAGTTTTTTTTAGTTTTTAGTTTTTTTAGTTTTATACCTTTTTTTAGTTTTTTTAGTTTTTTTAGTTTTTTAGCTTTTTTATTTTTTTTATTAGTTTTTAGTTTTTTGTAGTTTTTGCCTTTTTTTTAGTTTTTTTAGTTTTTTAGTTTTTTTATTAGTTTTTAGTTTTTTTTTGTAGTTTTTGCCTTTTTTTAGTTTTTTTAGTTTTTTAGCTTTTTTATTTTTTTTATTAGTTTTTAGTTTTTTTTTGTAGTTTTTGCCTTTTTTTAGTTTTTTTCAGTTTTGACGTCACCTGATCCAGTTTTTTCAGGTGACGTCACCTGATCCACGATCCACAGATCCACAGACAACTTATTTTTATATATATAGATAGTTTTTTTTTTACTTATGTCCTGGTCGTCATTTATACTCCCTGTGTCCCGGTGCTTTGTTGATTGCTAATCGAACATTCCTTTTGTCCTGGTCGCTTTCTCTTTGAGTTTCGTCATTTATTTTTTTCTCTTTTAGTTCTTTTAGTTTTTACCTTTTTTAGTTTTTTTTAGTTTTTTAGATGAAAATTTTTTTTAGTTTTTTCCTTTTTTTCTTTTTAGTTTTTTATTGGTTTTTACCTTTATTTTAGCTTATTTTTCAGTTTTTTCCTTTTTTTTATTTTTTTTTTATTTTTTATTTTTTTAGTTTTTTACCTTTTTTTAGTTTTTTTAGTTTTTTAGCTTTTTTACTTTTTTTATTAGTTTTTAGTTTTTTTTGTAGTTATTGCCTTTTTTTAGTTTTTTCAGTTACCTTTATTTTAGCTTATTTTTCAGTTTTTTCCTTTTTTTTTAGTTTTTTTTAGTTTTTAGTTTTTTTAGTTTTTTACCTTTTTTTAGTTTTTTTAGTTTTTTTAGTTTTTTAGCTTTTTTATTTTTTTTATTAGTTTTTAGTTTTTTTTGTAGTTTTTGCCTTTTTTTAGTTTTTTAGTTTTTTAGCTTTTTTATTAGTTTTTAGTTTTTTTTTTAGTTTTTGCCTTTTTTTAGTTTTTTTAGTTTTTTAGCTTTTTTATTTTTTTTATTAGTTTTTAGTTTTTTTTGTAGTTTTTGCCTTTTTCTAGTTTTTTCAGTTTTGACGTCACCTGATCCAGTTTTTTCAGGTGACGTCACCTGATCCATCCATCCACAGACAGACAACTTATTTTTATATATATAGATATATATATATATATGTGGGCTGCAAATATATATATATATATATATATATATATATATATATATATATATACAGTTCTCACTTACAGATATCCTTCACTTGCAAGAAGATATGGGTGCCCTCCGACAACTCTTCAACATCCCCTCAAAACAACCCCAAATTTTCAATTTAATACCCTTGGCCATTACATTAGCATTACTGAAGCGCATTTTTAACAACCACCATGCACATAGTATGTTTAACTTTGTTCGATATCTCTCTCAGCATTTTCTTAAATTTTACCCTATATCTTAAGCTTTTAGATGACCTATGATCAAACAAGCCTCTTTTTTTAAATAAAAAACTTCTTATTTTAACGAGCAACTTATATTAACGTCATTAATGGGCAACTTGTATAAACTTACAGCTCTTTCCCGAGGAATGTGGGATATATCAACCCGGAAGGCATAGTTATCTGACCTTTCTACTGTTTTGAACAAATAGACAATCTTCAATTTTTGATCAGACGGCCTTAGGGGAGAAACAGGCGTGGGAAACAGGAACATGTGTATACATGTACATATATCGCTTACCATTCTTGAACCCAAAATTGGCTTTTTTCTTAGCTCCCTTTACTAACAAGGGAAGTCCTTTTCTTGTAATCAAATACTGCACCATACTCTGTAAAAGCTTACCGATGATAATACTACCACTAAAGCTAAGAATACTGCTAATAATGAATGTTTCAGTTACTATGAGCTACGGATCGTTCTTCATTATATTAATATAATTTCTTATGTGTAACATAAAACTATTTCAGAATTGTGTCCTCAAAAGTCTGCTTAGTTCAGTGAATAGCTTGTCGGAACTCGACTCCAAAGGTCGCATGTTCAATTCCTGCCGCAGGCAATTTTTACACATTTGTCAATTTAGTCTAAACAAAACAACTATTAATTCATTTTTATGTAACCACTAGCTGTTGGGGTGGCGCTTCGCACCACTCCAACACCTAGTTGGTGGGGGCGCTTCGCGCCCCCAAGCCCTCCCCCCGCACATAAGTCGTTACGCGCCATATTAGTTACGCGCCATTGTAGTTGTGTCCCTGTGTCCCACCTGTGAATATAGATAGATATATATATATATGTGTTTTGAACTACGTAAAACTTGCAAATATACAACAGTCTTCGCTGTCCCATTGTCTGTGCATATAGATTGTCAGGTTTACCGACTCTTGAACATGCAACATATAATTGTCCATGGGAAAAACAATCCGTATTCAGATCAATACCTCGTTATTCTAATGATTGCCCTTGAGCTTTGTTGATGGTGATTGCTTATCGAACATTCCCTGTGTCCCCGTCGTCATTTATATATCCCCCTGTGCCCCCGGCATCCCCGTTGTAGTTGTGTCCCCGTGTCCCAGTCGTCATTTATATTCCCTGTGTCCCGGACGTCATTTGTGTCCCGGTGTCCCAGTCTGTAATTTCTCTTTGAGTGTCCTGTTCGTCATTTATATTCCCTGTGTCCCGGTCGTCATTTGTGTCCCGGTCTGTAATTTCTCTTTGAGTGTCCCGGTCGTCATTTATATTCCCTGTGTCCATTTATAATCCCTGTGTCCCGGTCGTCATTTGTGTCCCGGTCTGTAATTTCTCTTTGAGTGTCCCGGTCGTCAATTATATTCCCTGTGTCCCGGTCGTCATTTGTGTCCCCCGTTGTAGTTGTGTCCCTGTGTCCCGGTCGTTATTTATATTCCCTGTGTCCCGGTCGTTATTTGTGTCCCGGTATCCCAGTCCGTAATTTCTCTTTGAGTGTCCCGGTCGTCATTAATATTCCCTGTGTCCCGGTCGTCATTTGTGTCCCGGTGTCCCGGTCTGTAATTTTGTTAGTCGACAAACATGACGTCAGTCGACAAACAACTTAATGACAGCATAATGCTCAATCCTTATAATGACGTCAGTCGATAAACATGAAGTCAGTCGACTCGACAAACATGACGTCAGTCGACAGTCGACAAACATGACGTCAGTACACAAACAACTTATATATATATATATATATATATATATATATATATATATATATATATATATATATATATATATATATATATAGATTTGTGTCCCCCGTTGTAGTTGTGTCCCTGTGTCCCGGTTGTTTGTCCCAGTCGTTATTTGTGTCCCGGTGTCCCAGTTTGTAATTTCTCTTTGTGTGTCCCGGTCGTCATTTATATTCCCTGTGTCCCGGTCTGTAATTTCGTCAGTCGACAAACATGACGTCAGTCGACAAACAACCTCATGACGGCATAATGCTCAATCCTTATAATGACGTCAGTCGACAAACATAACGCCAGTCGACTCGAAAAACATGACGTCAGTCGACAGTCGAGAGTCGACAAACATGACGTCAGTACACAAACAACTTATTTTTATATATATAGATTTATAATGTAGTATATGGATCCATTGTATATCTATATGTATAAAAATAAGTTGTTTGTGTGTTGACTGACGTCATGTTTGTGTGTCGACTGACAGCATTATAAGGATTGAGCATTATGCCATCATGAATTTGTTTGTCGACTGACGTCATGTCTGTTATGATGTCAAAGGCTTTGTATATGACGTCATTATAAGTATATAAGAAGGCCTTTCAAAGAGAAATTTTTAATTTAGATCTTAAAATGACAGAAGAACCTACAATGGCAGAAGAAACAGCCGAGGAAGCTGCTCAAAGAGTTCATGCCAAAAGGCTTGCGGCTAATGGAGAAAGTAAGAAAAGAAAGCGTGCCGAGGAATCACGACAACAGCGTGAAAACTGGCTTGAGGTTAATAGAGAAAGTATGAAAAGAAAGCCTGCTGAGGAATCACAAAAACATCGTGAAAACAGGCTTGCGTCTCAAAGAGAAATCACCAAAAGAAAGCGTGCCGAGGAATCACAAAAGCAACCTGAAAATTTTCGCCTGGCATTCAGGTACAGCCCAGTCGATGATTTGATGACCGGGATACCAGGAAACAAGGAATATAAATGACACCCGGGACACTCAAAGAGAAATGACAGACCGGAACACAAATGACGACCGGGACCGGGACAACTCAAAGAGAAATGGCTTGCGTCTCAAAGAGAAATCACCAAAAGAAAGTGTGCTGAGGAATCAAATCACCAAAAGAAAGCGTGCCGAGGAATCACAAGAGTAACCTGAAAATTTTCGCCTGGCATTCAGGTACAGCCCAGTCGATGATTTGACGACCAGGACACCAGGAAACAAGGAATATAAATGACGACCGGGACACTCAAAGAGAAATTACAGACCGAGACCGGGACACAGGGAATATAAATGACGACCGGGACACTCAAAGAGAAATTACAGACAGAGCCACTGGGACACAAATGACGACCAGGACACTACAACAGGGACGCCGGAAGGGCAAAGGGGGGATATATAAATGACGACAGGGACATAGGGAATATTCGATTAGCAATCACCATCAACAAGGCTCAAGGGCAATTATTAGAAAAATACGGTATAGATCTGAATACGGATTATTTTCCCATAGACAATTATATGTTGCATGTTCAAGAGTCTGTAAACCTGATAATCTGTAAATGTTAACCTGATAATGTAAACCTGATATATATATATATATATATATATATATATATATATATATATATATATATATATATATATATATATATATATATATATATATATATATATATATATATATATACCTATATTCACAGGTGGGACTAAGTGACACAACTACAATGGCGCGTAACTAATATGGCGCGTAACGACTTGCGCCCGCGGGGGGGGGGGCGCGAAACGCCCCCACTAACTAGGTGTTGGCGTGGCGCGAAGCTCCACACCAACAGCTAGTCTCTATATATATAGAAATGTACTGTCTGTTGTCTGTTATCTATTTTCTGTCACAACATGACGTCAAGAAAGCTTTCATTTTAATACATGACGTCATATTCAATATGACGTCTTATTCAATATAAAATATTTCGGCTCAGAGAAAAAGTACCATTACATTGTCGCTCAAAGAGAAAGTATCACTAATGTCAAAGAGAAATTGTCCCATAATGTCACCAAAAAGGCAACACCAGGAGGAAAAACCAGAGCAATGCAAAATCAGGCTTGCGGTTCAAAGAGAAAGGGCCGAATTAGGAAGTCCTATTTACGTCAACGAAGGCGTGTCGAGGAACCACCAGAGTAACGCGAAACCAGGTTTGCAGCTGACAAGAGATAGTAAAAAAGAAGGAGTGTCGAGGAATCACCAGAGCAACACGAAACCAGACTTACAGCTTTAAGTCAACGAAGGCGTGTCGAGGAACCACCAGAGCAACGCAAAACCAGGCTAGCAGCTATAGTAAAAAATATAGATAGTAAAAAAAGAGGGCGTGTCGAGGAATCATAAGAGCAACGCGAAACCAGGCTTGCGGCTTTACGTCAACAAAGGCGTTTCGAGGAACTACCAGAGCAACGCAAAACCAGGCTTGCAACTGACAGAGATAGTAAAAAAGAGGGCGTGTCGAGGAATCACTAGAGCAACGCGAAACCAGGCTTGCGGCTTTACGAATAATAGAGACAACAATCTTGACAGGGCCTTCCGAGGGTGAGGCTGTTCTTATTCCTCGCATTCCCATGATTCCTACGGATCTGCCTTTTCAATTTAAAAGATTGCAATTCCCAATTCGATAAGCATTTGCAATCACCTTCAACAAAACTCAAAGGCAAGCATTATAAAAACGCGGTATAGATCTTAATACGGATTATTTTTCCCATGGACAATTATATGTTGCATGTTCTAGAGTCGGTAAACTGGAAAAATCTATTTATATGCACAGACAATGGGACTGCGAAGAATGTTGAATATTCACAGGTTTTACGCAGTTAAAAATTAGCACCTTGCAAACATGTTGCTTTAGGGGCGAGGGGGTTAGGCTTTCGGGTCAGAGAGAAATTATCAAAAGAAAGTGTGTCGATGTATTACAAGAACAACGCGAAACCTGGCTTGCGGCTGAAAGAGAAAGTAAAAAAAGAATGCGTGTTGAGGAATTA
Organism: Artemia franciscana; assembly: GCF_032884065.1. Classification (NCBI taxonomy): domain Eukaryota; kingdom Metazoa; phylum Arthropoda; class Branchiopoda; order Anostraca; family Artemiidae; genus Artemia; species Artemia franciscana. The sequence continues at coordinate 15,526,928 of NC_088866.1, forward strand.
CCAGAGTATATCAGAGGAATTACCAGTTGTATATCCACAAGTTTTACGCAGTTAAAAATTACCACCTTGCACACGTGTTGCTGGGGCAAGCTCCGGAAAAAAAGAGGAAAAATAAACTTAAAAAAAAGAAAAAAAACTAAAAAAGGTAAACAACTAAAAAAAAGGTAAACAACTAAAAAAACTAAAAAACTAAAAAAAGCGTAAAAAAAAGCGTAATTCAAAAACCGTAAAAAAGAAAACCAAAACTTTGAATCTTAGTAGATATCATTGTTAGAAATTGGACTTGCTTTAATAATCAAATATCTTTGAAAAAACTGCAATAGAACACAAGGGACAATGAGAATCCATACATAGAAGCCTGCCGCGTGCCATACTGAGACCCAGCTAGTTTCTTATATTATCTTGCCGAAAGATGAACATGTGTAAATATTGCATTCACTTATTACGTCATATATGATTACAACTACGATTAAAACGTCATTCATCAAGCTTGAAATAAAACGCATTTTTTTGTAAGGATGGATTCTATTTTAAAAACTATTTTCTTTTTAATTACAAAAGTCACTAGATGTAGCAATTTCCTTTAAAATGAGCAGTTAAATAGGTCTCTAAGAATTTCCAATGCCAAGCTAGCTGAGGAGGAAAAAAGAGAAAAAAAAGATGTCTTCGTTGCAGAATGTTGTAGTTCAAGCCACTTTTCTTGTTTTTCAAGCCAACATATTTCCTTTGTTATTCAAGCCAAGAGAATGTATATTTCCTGTATAGGAGTTTCAGGCAAGGCGGTTCTTATGGTGCACTTCGTGTTTTGTTCTGACACTATTTTTAGGATTTTTCGGTTATTGTATTTCTTAGTATGTGATGTGATCGTTTCTTACTAGGTCGCTAGCTACTGCTGCAACCCAGATTGTCAATTTTCAAAACATACTTGCATTAATTATCACGCAAGAGATAATTGTGTTGCACCATCGTGCATATGATTATTTTTAATATTTTAGTTACTATCCGGTATATGAAAAACCTGTTACAATCCAGTACATGAAATGTCAGTTAGTTTCCTAAATTTGCTCTTGCCACTCGTTTTGTTCCCTTGAAGAAAAACATTATTCAGTTTGGCCCAATTAATATCAGAATCGTACCAATGAATATTTCTTAGAAACGCTAAATTATCGATGACACTAATATGACTTACTGACTGGAAAATAAGAAAAGACCTAATAAGAGAGACGACGATAAGGGTCATTAGTCTAAGGCTACTAAAAAGTCAACTAAAGTTCGAACAAGGGTTACTAACCAAAAAGTCTTTGTTAATCTTATGAGCTAATTTTTCAGTTCATGTTTATCTTGTTAATCTTCAAGAGGAATTGGGCCTGGCTTAAGGGGTGATTTTTAATGGTTTAATGGGTTCTACATCATATTTTATACACCCCTCTTAGATGAGTAACTGGGGTTTTATCCTTACCAAAACTGAGAAGATTCATTATACTTAAATTTTTTGTGAAGACAACACGTAAATTATTTTTTTAAAACTTTTTCAGTTTTGAAGTAATTTTCGGAATGTAAGGTAGGTAAATCGTGCTGGTGGGTTTACTCGAATCATTTACTGGTGTGGAATTTAAGGCTTTGAAGAATGTATCTTTAATCTTTGAGCAATAACAGTATTTATGAGGGAAATTGGATACCTTGCCAAAGGAAAGATATTCGGTTCTTTTCAACTGTGTAACTTTTGTTTTATCTTTTTCATCAGATTGTTATTGTACAAGTCAATACTACTGTTGAGCCGCCAAAAGCCTGGGTAACATAGAGCACACATGATTCCACCACTTGAGAATGTGTGGAACTAGCACTTCACGTAATTTTGTGAGCTAGCCGCCCTCTGTCCACAATAGTCCAAGAAGTAGATGGTTTAGAAGCTCTGCTAACCAAGGCCGTTTTCACTAAAGAGTGTGCATATGGGAACTTTTCTGCAATTCGCATGACCTCTCCAACAAACTAAAAAGTCACGGTAGAAGAGTTCAAAACTCAATGGAAAGTGCCTTGTTTAAACCAAATCCACTTGCGCGTATGACTGCTGCAAGACATTGAACAAGAGCTAAGAGCTCATATGGCACTTGTGACGAGGCAAGAAGAGCTAAGAGCCAAGAGATCATATGGTATGAGCTCTAGCAAAATTCTATGAATCAATAGATTGATTTAAAAGGAAAATAAGAGGCTTAATGCCGGTCAGGATTTAAGATAAGAGCTCTGAGTCACGATGTCCTTCTAAATATCAAAATTCATTAAAATCCGATCACCCACTCCTATGTTATAAATACCTAATTTTTTCTAATTTTTCCTTTCCCTTTAGCCCCCCAGATGGTCTAATCTGGGAAAATAACTTTATCAAGTCAATTTGTGCAGCTCCCTCACACGCCTACCAATTTTCATCGTCCTAGCATGTCCAGAAGCACCAAACTCGCCAAATCACTGAACCCCTCCCCCCATCTCCCCCAAAGAGAGCGAATCCAGTACGGTTCCGTCAATCATGTATTAAGGACATTTGCTTATTCTATCCACCAAGCTTCATCCCGATTCCTCCACTCCAAGTATTTTCCAAGATTTTCCCTTCCAACTCCCCCCAATGTCAAAAGATCTGGTCGGGATTTGAAATAAGAGCTCTGAGACATGAAATCCTTCTAAATATCAAATTTCATTAAGATCCGATCACCTATTCGTAAGATAAAAATACCCCAATTTCCACGTTTTCCAAGAATTCCGGTTTCCCCTCTCCAACTCCCCCCAGTGTCAAAGGATCTGGTCGGAATTTAAAATTAGAGCTTTAAAGCGCAAGATCCTTCTAAATATTAAATTTCATTAAGATCTGGTCACCCTTTCGTAAGTAACAAATACCTTAATTTTCAAAATTACCCCCCCCCCCAACTCCACCAAAGAAAGCAGATCCGGTCCGGTTATGTCAGTCACGTATCTTAGACAGGTTACAGTTTTGTTGCGATTTCCTCAAAATTTTCTCCATTTTTTCGCATTTTCCTTAATTATTACGGTTGAAGTAATAGGTGAATAACTGAAGTGATAGATGAGTAATAGGTGGCCTGGTGATGAATGACTAACGCTATCGAAGTTGAATGTTACAGTGATAAGAATTACAGTGGAAAATAAAGGAAGGCATGCACAATTTCATGAGTCTTACAAACAATTTTTATTTCGAAACTAAGCTTCTAGACCATGGCAGAAGCTTGCAATGAATGCAAAAAAAAAACCGGTTGGCTCTCTTAGAGTGATTTTAAATGATGGCATGTCTCTTATCTTCGTATGGCTAAGTAAGACGAACAATTTTCCTAAAATCCTTGGCGAACTAGAAAATATACAAGTAAATGCTCGGTAAAAACCATGAAGTTTGATGTATTGATATTTGTAAATTTTATTTTCATTCCAAAACAAAAACAGAAGCCATCACTTTTTGATAACCTGAATAACATCTTCGTCGTTCATTATATGACTAATACCAACTCTTTGAGGTGAATACTTGGTGCTAGTGCCCTGTAAAAATAAGCTTTTTAGCAGCTGTAAAAATTTCCAGAGGAATTATTAAGAGACAAATTGCCCTAAAGACAGACGGATAAATGGGTGGTATTTGCCCTTTTATGACAGATAAATTTAAGTTCCAGACTTTCCCAAAATGTAACCCTTCACCCAAAGGTGCTAAGAAAGAGCATATACCACCAGTACTTGAAGCTCTAGCTACGCAATGAAACAAAATCAATCCCTAAATTTTTTTGATTATCAATATAATCCTACTGATTTATATCAACCCTATCTCTCAACAACTAGTAGAAAAAAACAGGTATTCTCAAGAAATACCTAGACCATGTACGTCCAACAGAGAAAGATATCTCTGACTTACATTGAAAAATTGAAGATCGATCTGGTACGGGTGGTGGCCAAAAAGCCCTTAATTGCCTTTAGCTATTCAGAGAAAACAAGCATTTCGACTGTAATAAACTCAAAAAGACGCTAAAGACATAAAGCATCAAAAAACTGAAAATAACCGTTAAGTTAACAATATAATGATTTTAATTTTTAGCTTGGTTAGAGATATTCTTTTTGTTCATTTTTACATGCAGCGCAAAGTAAATCAAAACCAACAATCACTGATTTAATCGGTAAGAGTAGACTAACATGTCAAACTACATATAATAGAAGTCCGAGCAACTATACTTAAATGTACTGTAGATACGCTCCTAAATATTAATGTTTAGTGAGGCATACGTTTTCTACACCAAACACAGTAGCATACTCTGTATATATATCATATGTACGAACACCTCCAACTACTCAGGGGAGAGGAATTTGGGGGGTTTCCAAGGAGAGAGGAAGGGGTTAAGAAACGAAAGAATTACATTTTGTAGGCTTTAATTTAACAGAAAGGAACCCCTCCCCCCATTCCATCTCTGTGCAAGTATAATGGATATTCCGGTGGGATTTCAAAGGACAGATACAGTTTAATAAAATTGAACTGCAATCATTTAAATGTTTGTTCTTGGACCAATGAGGGGCAAAATCCACAATCATACCTATGCATAGAGGATAGAGGTTATAAATTTCTATTTCTTACTCTTCGCCTTAGTTTCCACAAAGACTAGGGTAATTGATCAGTATGGTATCCAATACCACTTGGCTTAGAGCCCTAGGCTAACCATGATTTTACTAGGCCATGTTTAAAATCATAAAAAAGCTATTATAACAAAGTTTTCCGCTGTTAATATAGAAGAAAGGTAATCTGAAGCCAAAGCGTGCACACCATCTATAGTTGGTTTTAAGCGTAATATAATCTAAATAATTATAGGTAGAGGCATCTCGAATTTTGTTTACAAAAATGCTTTTATACAGCTACCTATTACTCTAATGAGCAGCAAGCTTTTTAATTGCATTGTTAATGAACAATTAAAAACCGTGAAACTTTATACCAAGAGGGAATTAAGTCAACAATAGACTATAATCCCATGAATAGGCTTTCTACGACTGAACCCTGTGAAAATGGTAGCTATTGAAGCCGTCAAAATGTCGCACTCACGGAAGGTTAAACCCAACAAAAATGGTACCCCTGGAATAACTTTTAAGTACAAGAAATTTTAGACAAGGAAACTTACACTCGTGTTTGCGCAATTTTCTGCAAGTGAATTTTTGTGAATATTGTCTTCTTTAGCAATAATATTTTGAATGGATTCCACCGATGAGCTGTTTAAAGGCTCATAAAAACTTGACCATTAGTTAGAATAATTGGCTGAGGAACAAAATATTTCAAAGGTGTCTTCTTATACGGGTGTAAATGCCTCTATCTATCTATTTGGAGAAAGTGCCAATATTATTTCTGTCACTGGACAAAGTAAGAATATCCTTTTCCGTCACACTGGAGAGTCATTATTGTAAAACGTCATATTTCTGTAAATGAAATATCGTGAAGGGCTCATCGTAAATTAGAAGTTTTAATACCTTTTTGAGGGCTAAAATAAAACCGACGAGACCCAATTTGACGTTCTTTTACAGGCCATGTGCTTTTATGCATCCCCAAAGCCTAAAATGGCATCAGATCAAAATTTAAACACCGTCATTTTAGAACGGTCAAAAAGTCGAAAATATGTGTATCTGCCGAAAAGTCAAGGGTGAAGGCTCCAAATCATACAAACAGCCTATGCAACAGCAAGATTCAAACTAAGGTTTTTCAGAGTCAAGAAGATTACACTGACTTCGTAATGCGTAATGTGTCATCTATGTGCTATTTGTGAATTATCAATGAAATTTCAGGCACGGAAGTGTTACAATAAACATTGAACTACCTGAAAAAAGTACTTCTTAAATCTTACCTTTATAACATATTATCTGAGTCAATAGAATAGTATTGAAAAAGTAAAAAGCGACATGTCTCCCACGTATTATTTTCCATAACCAACCCAATATAAATGGGTGGTCATGCCCGTTTGTATTATACGGGTGCTCATACATAATTTTCTAACTTGTAAAGATTTTTCAAGATTTTCAAAAAGATTTTCGTAGAAATCCTTCGACCGAGCATACTTGTGCATTCTGTTAAATTATATCTACATTCTGTACTATACTCCACTTGGATTCCTCTGCAGTAGTTTTTGATTTTTGAAAAGCCTTTCATTCACCAGCCCACACTGTTCTTCTCTCTAGACTTTCTGATTTTGGCGTAATACGTAGTGCATTTCGTTGATTTAATTCTTACTTGTTTTAAAGAATTATCTCTTTTGATGCATTTTTCCGTTCGCCCACAAAATTTGATAAGGGTGTCCCTCAAGGGTAATTTTGGGGCCAGAATTGTTTTTAACTTATGTGAATGACCAGATTTTCGCTGTTAGAAATACAAATTGCTAATATTGCTATTATTTGCGCCATCCTACATTTTTGGCTAGTGGACTTGTTCAAGAGAGTTTAACTTAGGTTTGATGCTAACTCTCTTGCCCTAAACGTTTTTAAATCTAGTTTTTTTCTCGTTTATCTCAGTTTTACCCTCAATTAGCTCAAATTCTTGTGTCCAAAGGGTCTATTAGTATATCAAAGGTTGGCCATATCCGTTTCTTAGCCATCATCCTTGATGATAGTTTATCTTTTAAGCACTATACCAATTTGATTAAAATGAAGGTGTGCTTGGTGTTTTCAGACGGCTCAAACATATTTTCCCTGGGCATATCCAGAGGATCAACTTTCAACGTTTAATTCAGTCGTATGTTTCCTAATGCTCAGTTGTATGGAAGTCTATTTTCCCTTTTTAACTCCTATAATAAAACCAAAAAAACCCATTTCAGACAACGAATCGTCCAGAAACTAAACCCTTCCTGAATGTCGAAAAGCTTAAAATTCCTTTTACACATCCTTCACTTTCCTTCAGTTCCACGGTATTTGCGCTGGGAATTACTTCGTGCCATTTTAAGATAAGCTTATGCTACAGTAAATAATTAATCAGTGGTTTCTCGACTTATGGTATATACTTTCAACACATTATTATATCATATCCGGTATGGTCTAGTGGCTAGGATAGCTGGCTCTCACCCAGCAGGCCCGGGTTCGATTCCCGGTACCGGAAATTTTAAATTTCGCATTTGAGATTTCGTTTTTATTTTTACTCTTACTCGGTCCATTAGATTTACTTCATCCTTTGTATCTGATCGGTCGAATTATCATCTCCATCGCTCTTAGAATATTTAATTCTGCATACTTCAACAGTGAGATCTGATTTCAATCCCTTAGTAGCGTGTAGTGTAAGATGGAATACCCTTCACGATTAGACTCGAGAATGCCACTATTTGCCACCTCTGATTGACTTGTAAAGCTGATTTTAGTTTCCGATGGATTTTTACCATTGATTCTTGGTCTAGTTTTCTTCTGAGTGATCAGAATAAATTCTTTTAAACTGCTGAAATCTTTCCTCTCTCTCGTTCACTCACTTTCTCTTTTTTCACACACTCACTATCTCTCTCTCCCCTCCGTCGCTCTTTCTGTTTATTTTATTTTCTGATAACGGCTTATGAGTTAGCGTTTGAATAGTGTTTGTATTTTCCCCCTTTCTTTACAGGCCATGGTGCCTTTATGGGGATTGCTGCATTATATTGTTCTGATGATTTTTGTTTTTTTATGTATTTTTTTTGTTGTTATCGAAAAGAAGGTCCAACTTTTCTTACCCTAGAAAAAACGGGAACCATTTGGTTTAAAATAGGAAGTTCTAGTGGCATTGGTCAAAAATGATCTCAAAGGCTAAAGAATCCTACACCGGCGTTCTTTTAGCGAGGGACATCCTTGCAAACCCCAATGGCACCAGATCAAAATTTGCATGCAGCCAATTCGCTTACAACAATCTAAAGGTTCAAAAATGAGCATCAAGGGAGGGGGAATAACCAATACACAACAGGGGACTAGGCCAGAAATTACATAAACAACACAGTCTTGACAGATACATTTCGGTAAAAAAGGTGGATATGCAGCAATTTGTTAAATAAGAATCCTGCATGACATTTCGATCTTTATGAATTAACCAATTGGGACCACGACCATGACAAGTCCAATGACAATGACAAGTCCAATTAGAAAAAAAAAAAAACAGAAACAATGATATTTCCTCCAATGGCACATAAACAACGAATCTGTTACAAAAAATAAAGAAACACTAGTAGAATTTATGAAACTTTGTCTGATGAGGGAGAAAGCGATAAAATGTACCGCAGTCAAACCATTGGCAAATCAAACTGTTAAAAAGTACCTTGTTTCTAGTTTATAATACTCATTTGTGGTTAGTGCCAATAGAAACACAAGAATATTTTATCGATATTCCAGTGTCAATATTCTAATAAGAATGAAAAGAAACTGTCAAATGTCTTACCCAAACTATAGCATATTTGAAAACAGCAGCCAGAGTTCTGTGAATTGTATGACATACATGTTCTACGGAGCACCCTCGTCGCAGAATAAGACAATCATCAAAGTCAGGGGGTTGACCAGGTTTCTTTGTATAAACACGAATAAGAGACAAATATTCCCACATCTTTTCAAGCATATAGTCTAAGTTTAACTCCATGTTGCAACTAAAAAGAAGGAAGAACTTGTTGTCACTTTCTTAGTTGGATCTATAGACAAAGCCCTTCTTTACTAACCAAAAAAGGTTATGGTTACAAAGAAATGGCTGGGATAATTCAAGAGCACTTGTACAATGCAACTAACTCCCCAACAGAGCAAATAGCCGACAAAAAAATAATTTAAAGTGTTGTCAACGACCAGTTGCTTCTACAAGAAATTGTTTTTACGACAGCAAGATAAGGTGCATTTAGTTTCACAATTGTAAGCAATGGAATTTACCAAGTCTCATGAAAAAAAAAAGAGATCACGCTCTCAGAGAAAATTCTATAGAGCCAAAAGAGACGATGGAAAACTATATCAAACAGATCAATCGGTCGGTTATCTTTAGTTGATGGAAGCCATGGCGCATAAGATATATTTTCGTCACAAGATAAAGGTCGTCTTAACAGTTTGTTTTCTAAATCATTATTTCTTTTTATATCTTCTTATCTTTTATAATACATTCACTTACGCCAGTTTTCACACCTACCCCACCCCCTTAGCACATACAAGCTAAGAAAGGTAAAAAAAAATGAACGTGTAACTGGAGATATTGAAATACCACCAAAATGAAAAGAAACCTAAAACTGCCACTTTAAACGCTTGTTTAATATCCATCTATATCAACTCGTCTTTTGATAGATATTTTATCTTTTGATCTGCTCCAACCAGGAAATGGTAATGATAATTACTGATTGGAAAAGAGAAGCAACATTTTGCTGAACAGAAACAAAACAGGGAAGTTTTACGGTAATTAGAGCAACAAATGGGCTAAATCATAAAAGTAATGAACTTCCAGAAGGGAAATTCATTACTTTTCCTCCTTCCAGAAGGTGAAGCAACAGTCGAGTTGAACAGAAACGAAGCAGGAAATGGCAATGATGATTACTGATTGGAAAGGAGAAAATAAAGCACCATTTTGTTGAACAGAAACATTTTGTTGTTGAAGCAACAGTCTGTTGAACAGAAAAAAAAACAGGAAATGGTAATGATGATTACTGGATTATTGGAAAGGTGAAGCAATATTTTGTTGAACAGAGATAAAACAGGGAAGTTTTAATACTGATAATTACTGATTGGAAAGGAGAAGGCGAAGTGAAATTTTGTTGAACAGATACAAAACAGGGAAGTTTTACGGTAATTAGAGGAACAAATGAGCTAAATCGTAAAAGTAATGAACTTCCCGAAGGGCCGGGCCCCAAGATCTTAGAGCTATACCTGTTGACTATTAACTCTTAATTTAAGAGCTTTTATCACTTGAATAAAATATACTATTTTTAGATGTTAAAACTGCAATATCATTCAGAGTTTTCAGAATCAAAGCAATTTAGTCATGTGTCTCATTAGTAATATCCAAACGCACTGAGAAAAAAAGATAGGGGGAATGGGGAATTTCCCCTCGAGTCCAATCTAAAGAATATTCTGGAAGAACTGACGTGACGGCCAAAAAATGGTCTTTTGGGACCACAACCTGCCTAGGAAATCCCCCTAATCTTCACCAGCCTTGAAGGTTAAGCGGGTGTACATCTTACTTTAAGTGTAAGCGTCTTCACCTTCTAGTTTGCATACCGTTTTAATTCACTCCGGACAATTTCTACTGTTCATCATCTTCTTCAGTTATATGTTTTGTTACTCAACTTACGATGCCTCGGGCATTGTGTGGGTTATTTGTGGTATAACAAACGGAAATCAGCGCTACTATTTTTTTTTTTCTTTCCGTTAAACCCGTCTGTCTCTCTGTCAGAAAAGAAATGAAACCTACAAAAATTGTCTATATTTTTTTTTAAAATAAAGAGGAATATTATACCTAAAATAAATTAGTCATATAGAAAGTCAAACATAAATCGAAAAGAATAAATATAAATAAAAAAAAGTCAAACTTAAAAAGAAACAGAGAAACATAAATGGTGCGCTAACACCCTTACGACTAGCTGATATTGAAGCAATTTCTGCAGCTCAGGCGGAATACTAGAAAAACCAAAAACAGATCATTCAAGATGCATCTGATTGTTGTTTTTTTTCGTTCCTAGTGCCCGGGTGTAAAAGATCACTTTGAATACGTCATGTAGCTTCCACTCATTCCTAAATTAATGATAATCAATTAGCGTCAAACATGCCAAGAACTATAGTTCAACTAGTAATCACTAGACACTGTGATAATTCGTCTCTGAGGGAAAAACAATAAAATTAATTTGTAATGCAAAACCTACCGTCAGGAATACTTGAACCATAGCTAATATGCAATCATGGGAAGACATCGTGTTGAAGACTTTACTGAAATTTATTTAAGAGGCTCTATATAAGCGGATTTTCAAGTCACGGGGATTGAAGCAACCCTAACAAAGATTTGGACAAAAATGTTTACATTTCTTTAAGTCCAACAAAAACATCAATCGTTTACTCTGGACACTCTATTTGTTACATCAAATTTTGCAATGATGTATTTTAGAAACGCTTCCATAGGTTTCATTTTAACTTCTATTGGTAACCAGTATAAAGATTTTGGTAATCAAAAATACGAATAAACAACAGGAAGGTTGTTTATTCGAAACAACCTTTGCTCAAATGCTCAAGTCATGATCTTACCATCAACGTAGCCAAGTCAAATATAAATCGTTTCAACCCTTTGAAGCGGAATATAGATATGCCTCTAGTCCCTTTCCCGATTGTGAACGAAATGAAAATCTTAGGAGTAACTTTCACTAGTGACTGTAGTTTCAGTGCCCATATTAATTTAACCGTCCACAAGGCGAATGCAAGACTTCAGACACTTACCAAAATGAGACGTAAATAACGACGAAGACCGCACTGCCTTTCCATCACAAACACCGAAAACAAGAAGAACAATAGGGAATTTCTTAAGACAGTGGGAAACAAATTAGAATGAATATTTCTAATTTATTCATTCTAATTGAATAAATTAAAATGTTTCTTTCATTTCAATGAATTGCCTCGTTTCATAACAATTTATTTATCAGTCCTGGTTGAACTTCGCTGAGGTAAGGATGCTGGGACTGTTTTGAAAAACTGTTCATTTTAGTTTTATTGATTTTATCCTCCTGCAAGTTGTTTTTTCTTATTTGTACTGCTGAGGACAGCCCTTGGGCATAGGGCCGAAATATTCATTCTAATTTGTTTCCCACTGTCTTCTTGTTTTTTTTTTTGGTGTTTGTACCAATAGGAGGTGTTTTGGGTGAGACAATGAAAGTCTTCTCCATGCCTACAGGTGTTATGCGCGCCCGTTGATCGAGTACGTGTGCCCGGTGTGGGGTCCATCTGCTATCCGCACAGCGTACCTATTACGCGACATAGAGTCCTTCCAGAGAAGAGCAACAAGGACTATACTCCGAAACCGCGACATACCCTATGATCAAGCCCTCGCTAAATTAAATTCACCTCCACTTAAAGTCCGGCTTAAACACCTTATTCAACAATTTGGAAAACCCGTTCTAGCCAATAAGAGCCACCGATCACTACTACCCGAACCAGCCCCTCCCATTAGTCGAACTCGGTTCAAAAAAAAACTTCTACCCCCTAAAGTACGAACTAATCGTTACGCTAACTCATCTGTGCCTTTCTTCATATCAATTTTCAATGCTGAGTTTTAGTGTATGGTTTTTGTTTAAATGTATGATTTTGTAAAAAAAAAACAAAA